>NW_023248127.1:0-3308 GCF_002007445.2 Ailuropoda melanoleuca | reverse complement strand
ATGGAAGTCCAGAATGAACCTCAATTCTGTTTTCATGAAATAATGATTAACCAGCATAAAAGTCAGGCATGACTTACGGGCTTAAAACTATGGAAATGTGAAAAAGGCAAGTGGCAAATAAATTACATTCAACTACACACACTCAGGGGAACTGATTATACAGAAGGCATAAGAAAAATCTGCAGTGATTATCTTGAAATAATGGAAGATAGGAAAGTTGCGAAGACCAAAGAAAGGAACAAAAATATTATACACACATACACACTTTAAGGAGTGATATCTAAATTATTGAGCAATCTGTAGCCACTTAGAAAAACTGCAGGTATGAACAAAGCTTCGGTGGATATACAGTGCTTTTTAAGACACTTTTTGCTTGAAAAATTTTATGATTTTGTCGACAACTCATCTATCCTATATAAAAACAATTTCATTTAAAATGTAAACATAAAAGTTCAAAGATAGGAAACTAGGGATACCTTCAGTGATAAACAATGAGAACACACTTAAAACGTTTTTCTCAACTGCAAAGAAAGCACTACATAAAATTAATAGAAACAGTGGCGGTACATTACATGTATTTACCCATTTCTGGGCAATATTTGTTGTTTCAAAAACTCAACAGCTTTAGAAAATATGATGAAACATTCTGTCTACTAGAAGCAAAGGCTTAATCTAGTAGTCTATCAAGTATACAAGAAAACTCTTATATTCTCGTAAATTACATATTGTACCTCTCTAACGTGTTTTATTAATAATGGCATGCTAATGGAAGACCACAGATCTATGCATAAAAGTGCAAAATGAAACAGAAACCACAAATTATAAAACTATACTATGATTTCCAGTATAGATAAACTGCCAAATCATGACATGGAACATACACTATCTAAGATCAAACTGTTTTAATATCAGCTCATTCAGACCCATTTGTTCTAAAATATCTTCACTGTCCAATATAGTAGCTACTACCTATATCTGGCTATTGAGTAATTGAAATATTGCTAGAACAAATTGAGATGTATTGTAGGTATCAAATACACCCTGGATTTCAAAGACTTAGTATGAAAAAAATAAAGTAAAATACCTAATTAATAATTTTTGTATTGATCACATGTTGAAATGATGTTCTGGATATAGCACAATATATTATTAAAATTAATTTTACCTATTTCTTTTTTCTTTGTCCATGTGCTACTAGAAAATTCATAATTATCATATGTGCCTTGCTGTCTATTTCTATTGGGCTACAGGCAGGCTTAACAGAAACTGAGCTTGAATTTTTATATTCCAAAGTTAAGACCACTGACTATCCCACCAACTAGACCAGTTTACAAATTTAACCAAGAATCCCTGCCCAAATATCATTTATTAATTTCTGCCCTAAAAGCACCCAATTACTAACCTTGGCCCCCAAAACTTCATTTAAGTACCTTAATTCTCCCCTCCCCCTCTTCTAAGACACTCTTGAGCCAATGTCAAGGTAGTGCTTGTTCAGCATGTTTAGGAAAACCAGCTTCGTATGATCAACAGGTTTCCCAGTAGTCTTTGCACAGGGCTTTGCCAAAGTTAACGACTATGCCTAGTAAATGCAATAAGTTGTGTTGAGGATGCATAATGAACAAGAACAGTTAGAAAAAAGTAATTACAGTTGACCCTTAACAGCACAGGTTTGAACTGCGTGGGTCCACTTATATGTGAATTTTTTCCAATAAATACAGTACAGTACTGGAAATGTGTTTTCCTTATGGTTTTTTTTTAAATTAATTTATTTATTTGAGTGAGAGAGAAAACGAGTCAGGGGAGGGGCAGAGGGAGAGAATCTTCAAGCAAACTCCCCACTGAGTGCGGAATCCAATGTGGGGCTTGATCCCACAACCCATGAAATGATGACCTGAGCTGAAACCAAAAGTGGACATCTAACCAACTGAGCCACCCAGGCGCCCTCCCTTATGATTTTCTTAATAACATTTTCTTTTCTCTAGTTTACTTTATTGTAAGAATATAGTATATAAAACATTTCACATGGAAAACATGTGTTAATCAATTGTTTGTATAATCAGTAAGGCTTCTAGTCAACAGGAGGCTATTAGTTAAGTTTTCAGGGAATCCAAAGTTATATGTGGGTTTTTGGATGTGCAGGGGGTCGGTGACCCTAACCCTTGTATTGTTCAAAGGTCAAATGTATGTATAAGTTGTCCTAAGTGATATAAATTACTTAAATGAAAATCCATACTTGTAGCAATACACCTTATTTTGGAAGAGCGAAAGAACAAATCATGTGGGCCCTAAGGTTCCTGTTATGCCAGAGCAGAAGACCGTAACATTTAAGTTAGAAACAGGTATATCAGTTTCACTGAGGTTTCTGAGTCTTATAAATAGGCTAGAATCATGATCTAAATTTTTAGACATTATAGAACTCTTACTATTTTCATGATTTGGTACCCAACTCTTGACTGGGTCTGCAGAACAGAAGTGGGTAGGGTTTTAGGGGAGACACAAAGCAAATGTGGCCATCTCTACTACTTTTCTTTTAGTCTCAGGACTCAGTGGAACACCATCTTAAAGCCCAACAGCCAGGATATACCCCCTAGTCTAGAGCTGATTATAATGTGGCAAGTTAGCTGAAGTCCACCAAGTCTCCCCAGTACAGTGAATTACACCCTGCCATTTAGACTCCAATCAATGGCCACAATTAAACTCTAGAATTATAACTACTTAAGTAGGCCATATAATGAAAAGTTAAACTTATCCCCAATCACTAAACAGAAAACCCTATATATGACTCAGTTTTCAAC
Organism: Ailuropoda melanoleuca; assembly: GCF_002007445.2. NCBI lineage: Eukaryota > Metazoa > Chordata > Mammalia > Carnivora > Ursidae > Ailuropoda > Ailuropoda melanoleuca. Next base: position 513 of record NW_023248127.1, on the reverse strand, counting down.
TCTTCATCATTGAACACATATTAATCTCAAGTAACACGTATTTCGCTTATCCCAAATAGTCATCCATCCCACCCAAACTTGTTTTAAATATTTACTTTCAACTTTCTCAGTGTTCTTTACATCAGTAAATTCAAAGATTTTTTTTTTTAAATAAACAAAACATCAGGGGCAGCTGGTGGCTCAGTTAAGTATCTGACTCTTGATTTCAGATTAGGTCATGATCTCAGGGTTGTGAGATGGAGCCCCGTATCGGGTTCCGAGCTCAACACCGAGTCCACTTGGGATTCTCTCCACCTCTCCCTCTGCCCCTTCCCCCACTTGTACTCTCTAAATAAATAAATAGGGGTGCCTGGGTGGCACAGTCGTTAGGCGTCTACTTTCGGCTCAGGGCGTGATCCCGACGTTATGGGATCGAGCCCCACATCAGGCTCCTCTGCTAGGAGCTTCTTCCTCTCCCACTCCCCCTGCCTGTGTTCCCTCTCTCGCTGGCTGTCTCTCTCTTTCAAATAAATA
>NW_023248126.1:0-3306 GCF_002007445.2 Ailuropoda melanoleuca | reverse complement strand
AAAAAAAAAAAAAAGAAAAGAAAAGCTGGCTTTCTTCTAAGCAACAGCTTTCGCTGAACACAGTGAGTACTCTATCTCCCCACCTCCCCTGACATACTTGGCACCAAAACCTGTTTTCTGCCTACTAAATCCCTAAAACTAGAAAATGCCCCACTCACTCACAGGGAGAGGGGGGCAGGAGCCCTGTGAAAACACCATTTCCATTTTATCTTAAATGTACTGAATAATGGAGTTTCTACACAATAATAAGACTTTTTCCTGACAGCGTGGATTCTGACTTCCTGTTACACATTCCATTATTTTATTTGCGGTGATCTAAACTGCTTCTGACATTCTTTGATGCCTCCACCCTTTACATGCAGGCTTATCTGTGTTTTAAGTCAATTTTTGCCCTTTGTTTGCCAAATTCCCATTTAACTCTCAAAATCTTTACCCAGGCAACACAATTTTTGGTTCCCTTCTCTTGAATTCAAATGCACATAAAATATGCCCTTTCAGCACGGCCCATTTGTAAAACCTCCTTCTTAGTACCTTTAAGTACCTTAGTACCTTAAGCTGTGACACCAAAGTGGGCTCCATAAAATAACACTTAAACGTTCTAAATAGATTTCTCCAAAGATTCTTTCCAAATCAGCAGCAAAAACAAAATCTGGATTACAACCAACATTTGCAAGTGTGAGTTTGTGATTTGGTATTAATTATGTTTAAAATCACTCTTTCCTCTACATAACAAAACCTTAAGCCAAGTAGAACCACAGCCTTCACCACCTCCCTGGGTCACCTTAACCACTGTTTACAACAGAAAAACAGATGCCTTCCCATTCTCAAACCAACAACAGGAACGGACTCCAGTTTTTAGCTACACGTATCAGAGACCCTGCTCCACCAATCAATTTTTTCCCCATATTTCACTGCACTTCTTACTTATTTCCACGATACTCGCTTTTCTCTATCCTAATCCTCACCATCCCCATTATTAGCCACTCATTGTTTTCCCCACCACTATCCACACTCTCTGGATTTGCTGGTCTTATAAACTCAATTGACCTTTTGCCTGTTCATTAGGGTCACCATCTAACAGTCTGAAAAGCTTCACAGGGACCATACAAATGCAGACAAAAATCCCTTTTTGCAGCCCTGACTTCTTCAAGTTGTTTACAGAAACAGAGTGCAAGGAAAAGCTGGAATTGCTGAACATGACGCAGAGAAGGGGGGGAGTAGAGGAGAAAAAGAGGCGTGTGATTTTTTACTCCAGCTAGTTGTCCCTCTTCCACAAACTCTTAGTTGGCTTGCTGTTCAAGATCCCCATAACCAGTCATATCTAAAACTTCCTAATCTTTTGCCCTGAAAATGCCTCATGCATTTCTGTCTTCATGCCTTGGCGTGACCCACACCTGCTGTCAGGAATGCCCTCTCCCTCTGCCTGCTTAGTGACATCGCACCCACATGTCCTGCCTCAGCTCCAGCCCACCCCTTGGACTGCAGAACCCTCATCCACGCCTCCTGTCTCCTTGAGGGCGTGGAGAATTCTCTGACCGTATTCATTTAGCACTTTCCATATTCTGCCTTATAGAACGTATAGAAAGAGGTCGATCTGTTCTGGGAAAACAGCAAACAAGTAGAGATCTCAGAACTGTATAAGCATTTCGTATTCTCAAAAGAACTCTGTAACATGGTACTAGGATCTATATTTCAGAGAAAAGGGAATGGAGCCTCAGAAAATCTAAGTGATGAGCCCAGGGCCATACCTGCCTCTGAAACCAGTGTCTGTTTCATTTTGCTCATTGCCTCTACTGTCGTAGTGAAACGAAATGCTTTAAAAGCAGACCTGTGTCTTACACCTCTCAGTGTCCTCAGCTTGTAGTCTGTGAGCACTTAATGAATATTCATGGAAGCTTACAAGCAAAGGAGATCCCATTTCCTGAGTGTACCACCATAGAGGAAGAGAGCCAAGAGGCAGAAGAGAGCAAGTGTGGGATTAAAATTTCTGCAGATAATCCACCAAGTGAATGATCCACGGGCATGATAATCCGGTGTTGGCTACAGATCCAATCCCAAGAGGTCTCCTGCTTCATTTCATGATGTCAGAGCATAAACACCAGCATTTACTTCCATGGCCCTTTCTGCTCATCCCGTGAACTTGCTGGGCCTGGAATTAATCCTCAGTGGACGTCAGAAATATTATGACAACAGTTGGCACTGTCATTTGCAGTGTCCAAAATGGAACTTCCATTTTTTTTTTTTTAATTCCCCAAGGGAGATTTATGTGTTTCTTTTCAAGTACCAGGCTTACTTCAAAATTAAAATATTCACTTTCTCCTCAACAGCTGGATTTTTCTGATTATTTAAAACAAAGGAAAATGGCTTTCTGACATCATACTGGCCCCTGGGCTATACAGGCTGTGATATATTTGTGTTTTACATCCAGAGTAATGTTTCCGAAAAGCAGGGTTTTGAAGGTGATTTTTGACTCTGTGCAAGTAAAAGGTGTGATACAATGGACTCCACCATAGTGCTTTTCACAGGGATGGATAGTAGTAGTTTTCATGAAAAAAAAGAAAGAAAAAAAAAAGAAAAATGACTCCGTTTTTTGTTTGTTTTTCTTTCTGAAAATCAGTCACGGAAACTTCAGTCGAGAAAAGACCAGGCAGGGTCCTGGGGGTCAGGCTAAGGCTGGAGCGCTGTTTACTGGGGCAGCTGTATCTATGCAGCATGGGTCTCCTGACCACATCTTTTATTTTTGCATTAACAGCATGGGCACAGCACAGTGGCATATGCCAATGAAGGCCATCCCAGCTGTCACAAATGCAAATATAATCAGGTGAATTTGACAACATAGCCCTGCCAAGATGATTCAGATTTCTAGGCCAGGGTTATAATCAGTTTGTGTAATTTTGAAATAGGAGTGAGATCCTTCCATGCCTTGGTACACTATTCATAATATAATTCATGTGGCGATCTCATTACTGAAGAGTAAATGTGGTCTTGGGCAGCACACAACCTATTCTTTCTGGAAGAAATAAGGTAGAAGCCACGGGAGACCATATAATCCATTCCAGTGTTTCAATAAGCAAGTACTGAATCTCTGGGAACATTTCAATAATCAAAACTTATCTACACCATTCCACAAGCTCAGAAGTTCAGTCCCTGTTTCTTCTTCCAAGTTCTACTGGTCAGCTGCAAGGACTTGCCCAATTTTTGTACTTTTCCATGTGGGAATATCTCTTAACAAAATGTTCTCGCTCTATTTTTCTTTAGAATCTACTGTAATTGTTCATTTTGGGGTTTTTTTGTTTTGTTTTGTTT
>NW_023248125.1:0-1802 GCF_002007445.2 Ailuropoda melanoleuca | reverse complement strand
CCTAAGTGGTTTTTAAGAACAGAATTGTTTAAAATCAGTGTCGAGTGGTTTGTGTTCTGAGACATAACCTACGGGCTCCCTCCCCGGTCCGGTTACCCTGCAACTTCACCAAAGTCAACTACCGACACAATTTCTGTGCGTACACAGTACAGAAGTAGAAGGAAGGGGCTGAACCCAGCAGCCGGGGCGCAGGACCTGGAAGAGAGCGGCTGTGGAGAAGATCTCTCACTTAAACTAACTCAGCAAATGCAGGAACCTAGAGCGAGAAGGGAACTTGAGCCTGAAAGCCTTCTTAGAAACATGGGGCGCCTGGGGCGCTCAGTCAGTGGAGCGTCTGCCTTCAGCTCAGGTCATGATCCCAGGGTCCTGGGACTGAGCCCTGCAACAGGCTCCCTGCTCGGCAGGAGGCCTGCTTTTCCATCTCCCACTCCCCCTGCTTGTGTTCCCTCTCTTTCTCTGTCAAATAAATAAATAAAATCTTAAAAAAAAAAAAAGAAATATGCAAAAATCCTGCGGTAGACTTTAGATTTATTTCTTCAGACTGTGGAATGGGGGTTTTGAGCTAATTCTAAGGGGCATGGAGACCGTAGGTAACATCTGGGAATCTACATACACTTCAATATTTAGATTAAATATCCAGTAAATCACTTCTACGAACACCTAAAACTTCACTATTGTTGCCTCTCACACAGCTTCTGATCACTCATACCTACCTTCATCATGGGCCCCGAACACTATCCAAATACCTTCAGGAACATACAATCACATTTGATGGCAAATATCTGTTTAAATATCTGTCTTCCTTGCTAGAATATGTACCAGATGAGAACTGTGTCTGCATCTCATGTATCTTTATATCCCCATCGCCTAACACAAGGATGAGCACACATATTCATAAACTCAAATATGACTGGGCAAGGATGAATTGGAAGGGGGAGAAATTACCTATAATTACCTATTATTTTTCCCTCAAAAGATGCTAAAATCCTAAATTGGTGGTTACCAGGGTAGGGGAATAGAAGAGATTCTGTTTAAAGGTGCATCCTTGCAATTAATAGATAAAGAAACTCTGGAGACCTAGCCCACAGTACGCAATTACAGGCAACAAAACTGAATTATAAACATTATTAGAGAGTAATTTTAATTGTTCCCAACACTAGAAGACGTGGTAATTGTGTAATGAGGTAGAGATGTTAGCTAAGGCTACGGCGGAGATCACACTGCCATGTATCAAACCACTATGTTATATACATTTAAACTGGCACAATGTTATATGTCAAATATATCTCAACTAATTCCCGAGGACAAGATCTCTTCATTCACTCATTTACTCACTTAATTCATTCACTCCAAAAATATTTATTGAGTGCCAGACACTAGGTTTGGAATACAACACAAATATTAGTTTCTGCCCTCAAAGAGTATCCAGTTAAAATAGTGGTCTCCTCGAAGCATGTTAGGGGTACCTAAAGAAAACACTGGGGTTTCCATGTAGATTTATTTTGCACCCTCTAAGAAATACTCATGAATTGGTTATTAATAATGTCATCTCCGTCACTTGGTACCTAGGTCAGATGGTGACACGTGGTCCGTAGCACATGAAGTATCCTGAGCAAAATGCAGAATAATTCTGCACACCCACTCTTACTGGTTTCACTTTCAGCACACTCTGACATACTACTGTTTTCAGGTGCCAGGGTTCAGAGGAAAGGACTGACAGATCATCTCATTTTAACTAGTTAACCACCATTACTACCACCACCATAAGTGTGTCATCACCATTGTCATTCCCTAACATGAGG
>NW_023248124.1:0-3302 GCF_002007445.2 Ailuropoda melanoleuca | reverse complement strand
TGTATCAAATATTTCGGGAAGGTTCACTACTTTTGACTTAGCTGTTCCCCTTTTGAGAATCTAATAAACAAAGATTACAGACAACCATATTTGTCACAACATATTTAAAAGAGAGATAAATTAGAAACTTGAACTCTTTCAAGTGGTTAAATGCATTAAAGTCCATTTGGATGGGATATTATGTTAGTATTAAAATATTTCAAATATTTTCAGGAAAAATGCTTCATAAAGTGGAATACAGTCATAATAAGGAAATATGTGAGGATTCAACAATATACATTATAGATCAACTTTGTTAACATGAATAAGGTACTAGAAGGAATTACATTTTACATTGAGTTTCTATAGGTACGGTGGGATTATCAGGTATTAGACATCTGGATCTTTTCAATTATTTTCAATAAGCATATACTGCTTTTATAATTTAAAAATATTATTAATTATTTCTCTAATCCATTAGACTGCATCTTCCATTTCTCTGTCTCCCTATGAATTGGCATTTCAGCACTGAAGAGACCCCATTCCAGTAGCCCTAAACTCTCACTATGAGTGACAGCACTGGCCCTCACCAGGGGAAGTTCCCACTCTCAGCATGGAAAGGAGATCAGTTCACAAAGATCCTGATACAAAGAAAAGCAACAAGTCCTAATGACGTCATGGACACATCTGATGATGGAACATGGTATGATGCAGTGTCTGAAGAGGCTATAGCCTGTTCAAATGGCCAGGCTTTCTTTTATCAGCTTTCTCCTGGCTGACTTTAGATAAACAGCTTCCCTTTCTCATTGTGCCTTCTCTGCAGTTCCTAGTAGACAGGTAGACTTTGAAGACCTAAATGACCTAAAACGAGCGCCTATTACAGATATAAAATCTTAGAGTTGAAAAGGATCCTAAAGGCTACTTTCTTCAATCTTCACATGATTTGAGAATCTATACAGAAGTGGGCATTCAGCCTATGCTGATAGTAGAAAAAGCACTCCCTCTAGGGTGCTCTTATGGACTGAGCTGTGTTCCCCCAAATTCATATTTTGAGGCTGTAACTCCCCATGTGACTGTATTTGGAAATGGGACTTTTAAAGAGGTGATTAAGGTTAAATGAGATCGTAAGGGTGGGACCCTAATCCAACAGGACTGGTGACTGGGTAAGAAAGGGCTGTGCACACAGGAGAAAGCCCTTGGGAGGACATGGTGAGAAGGCAGCTGTCTGACAGCCCAGGAGAGAGGCCTCAAGAGAAACCAAACCTGCCAACACCTTGATCTTGGACTTCTAGTCCCCAGAACTGTGAGAAATAAATTTCTGTTGTTTAAGCCATCCAGTCTCTGGTATTTTGTTATGGCAGCCCAAAAAAGAATAACATGGGTGCTCTGGGGTTTGCAATCAGGCTTTGGTCTCCCTGTCAGCATTGCTGGGAGGAAAAATAAAATCATATGTAATAATTTGTAATATTTATTTACGTAAATATGTAATGTTTACATATTATGTAACATTCACATGCAGTGTAAATATTTGCATATTTACACATGTTTATGTTAATATGCTGATAATTTACATATTTACACAAAATATTTACACATTACATGAATGTGTAATAATATATAATATTTATTTATGTAAAAAATAAGATAATATGTAATAATTTGAGTAGCAGAATGTGGAAAGAATGAAAGCATGGACTCTGGGGTCAGACAGATCCATATTTGAAGTGGTTCCTCTGATATGGATTAGAATTTCTTAACCTCTCTTGGCCTCGGTTTTACTAGCTCTCATGTTAGAATAATTGTGCACAACTTTGAATCCCATCATAACGTTTTTGGCTTTGTTTCTCTCCTTCGTGTTGCAGTCTCAATGGGCCTCATATCTTCCGCCATTAGGGGATGAGAATGGCAAGAAATACAGTTGCTTATTAGAAGCCAAGAAGGCTATAGGAAAAAAGAATACCAGCTAAGATTTAATCTTTAAAAATCTACATAAAAAATGAAAACCATTAAAGAATCTATTATCTCTGTAGCTTGATGAGATGGTTGTGGGCACTTTAAAAATATTCTGCTTTCTTTACAGTGTATTATATTTGGGGGACATCTATTGTTCTAATCTACTCTGGTAACATTTGCCAAGAGTTTTCATTGCAGACACCAGAGTCACATGGTTTTGTTGATGATTCAATCAAACAATATACATAATTTGTATCATTTTGGAAGTAGCATTGGAAATCAATGTGAATTCTGGCCTCCTGTCTTCCCCACACTGCTCATCTTCTGGCTGTGCACAGTGTCACCTCAAATGGCATTCTGCACAGTTTGGAAATAGTCAAGGTTTACATTTTGAGACCTACTATCAACCACACAACTTCCCTATGGACTGGGCTAGCGCTCATGTCTACCCATGGAAGGGATCTTTGTTTCTTTTTCTACCTTTCTTTTTTCTTTTCTCTGTCACTTTTTCTTCCCCACCCTACCCCTGCCCTCCACAATTTCCCCTTTGCTAGCTTCTTTTTCTGTTCCCAACGATCACCCAACTTCATTCATTCATTTATTCAAAATTGTCTATACCCACGCTGTGATAAGTCCTGGAGATAAAGTAATAACCAGACACTTACGGTCATGTCTTTATGAAGCTTAGGGTTCAGAAGGGCAAACTGACAAGTAAATAAGCAACTTTATTCAAAGACAGCACACACACACACGCACACAAAAAAAGAGGGGGCACACAGGTTTCCAAGGACCATACCTGCATCAGATCAGCTCATACTTGGGATGTCAGAGAAGGCTTCTCAGAGGAAATGTCTGTACTGGGCCTAAAAATTGTGTTTTCCTATTATGCATGATGATATTTTTTGTTCCTACAAAAGTGTTTTCTATTAATTATTAATTCATGTGTATAGTTCATTCCATGATATGTTTTCATTTCTTTTGAAGTAATTTCTGTGGCCTATAATATTTAATTAAAATAATGCTTTCAGACATTGTTAGGACAAGATTAATCTATTTTTAAAGTTTAAAACATGAACTCTGCATCCTACAGGAAATAAGAGTATTCTCTTTACTAAGTGCTAAGAACACATTAGGTATTTTAGCTCTAGTTCTCTTTAAAATCTTGAAAATTGTAGTTGTTCCCATTTTACAGATTCAGAAACTAAGTCTCAGAAGAGAAATAACTTGTTTTAAGACCGCATGCTCTTCCTCACAGCCAGAATGCTTGCATCTGTATTAAAATCCCACTCATGGGCTGTGTGACTTTGAAGACATTCCTTAATCTTTCTCTGCCTCAATTTCCTCATTTTTTTTATTAAAGATTTTATTTA
>NW_023248123.1:0-3300 GCF_002007445.2 Ailuropoda melanoleuca | reverse complement strand
CCTTTGTTTCCTAACCCTCGTGACAGGTCTGCCAGTTTACGTTTGCCCAAAATGTCCATTTCTGGAACCTATGATCTGAAAACCGTCCTGAGCAAAATGGGTATCACCAAGGTCTTCAGCAACGAGGCTGAGCTCTCGGGGATCACAGAGAAAGAGCCCCTGATGCTGTCCAAGGTGAGTTGTCCCTGGTGTCCGTGGGCGGTGTCCCTGCTGGGGTTGGGGGCTGCTTCCCAGCGAGGCTGAGAAGGTTGGTGAGGACGGAGAAGTAGGGTCCACCGGTGGAGTCAGGCAAGGCCTGGAGAAGGCGGTGAAGGCCTATTTGTTGCCTGCACAGAGGGAGGCCGTGGACAGGGCAGGACAGGCCGGGCGGAGGAAGGCCAGAGTGAGCCCCTCCCTGGGCCCCGGGCCCTTCTTTGGGCCTTGCTTGCAGGCTGGGGGAGGGGACAGCCCTGCTCAGAACAGACCCATGTGCTCTCTCCCCGCAGGGGCTGCATAAGGCTGTGCTGACTGTCGATGAGAAAGGGACAGAAGCTGCTGGGACTACGGTTCTGGAAGCCATCCCCATGTCGATGCCGCCAGTGGTCGACTTCAGCAGCCCCTTCCTCGTCATCATCTATGATAGAAACACCAAGAGCCCCCTCTTCGTGGGAAAGGTGGTGGACCCCACCCAGAAGTAACCACCTTTTGGGTTCAGCTCCCTCCCCAGATGACATTAAAGAGTGACCCGGCCCAGGCTCCAGTGTGACGTGTGAATCCTTCAGTCCCTCATCTCTCGAGTCACCCTCTCTGGCCCCAGAAAGTGGGTGGACCGGAGGTCACCGCGTCTCTCCTGTAGGCGCTGTGTTACTCTGTGGCTGGCCTTTACGCTGTCTGGGAGCTGTGCGAGGCCAAGATGAAACGTTGCCTGCCACGCACAGTTTAGTGGCTCTTCCCCAGTTACTGTGGGAAAGCTCTAGGCTCTCAGTCATATCTGGGAATCCCTAAGGGGGGATCGCAAAGGCTCAGATACCGGCCCGCAGCCCCCACCTCCACCAAGCATCCACCTCTCGCTAAGCCCCCCAGCCCTACTGGTGCTCCCCGTGCCCCGCATGAGAGTCCCTTCCCCTGCACTGCTGCCAGCACCAACCAGGAGGCTGTCCCCCGCCCCCGTGGCCCCCAGAGCCTTCAGCTCACACGGGGGCTTGGAGTTGCCACCCCTCCAACCGCCAAGAGAGAAGAGTCCATCCCCTTCTCGTCCCACCTTGACACCTGAGCCAGGCTTGGGTTCCTACTGCCCAAAGGCCTTTCCTCCAAAAAGCTATGGTTGATTTTTCCTGGAAACGTTTTCAATGGGGCTAAGCTGGGAACACATACTTCTGTCCTTGTCCTTCCATCTCTGCCCCAGGACCCTCAGACACATTACCCTTAGAAGCAAGTGGGACTTCCACCTCCTCTTCTCTCCAGGAGGGTCTCTGGGCCTTGCTCTGGTCTGTGTCCCCTGCCCAGACTTAACCCGCTTGCCAGCAATGCCCAGGACACTCACCCTGTGTCCTCTTCTACCCAACCACGGGGCCAAGTGGTGGCTCTGGAAAGTCATTCCAATGATTCTTTGGTCATGGGAGAGGAACCAGGCCATCAACCCCACTAGCCCTCCCTGCCCTCCCTTGGCTAAGCTCTGACAGGGTACACTTTCCATCCGGCCTTGTTCCTGCCCCACGGCCCTGCCTGTGGTCTTCAGAGGGAAACCACAGCTCCTAAACCACGGCTAGTGGCCATCCCAGGAGCAGCCCTTTCCCTAAGGGCCTTGTGGCTGGTTCTCATCTCCAGAGCCCCACGGAAGGGTTATGGCAGTCAGAAAGTCCTGCCAGACCCCCAGCCTGAGGGAACCAGCTCCTGGGACTCACAGGAATGTGCTCGTCTGTGGGAAGGACTGCCCCATCCCATCAGAACCTAGTGTTGCCCTCCTGAGTCATCACGGGGGCTGAACATATGTCTACGCAACTGGGTTGCGTCATAGGAAATTTACACCTTTTAAGTCAGAACGGCCCCATGTGTGCAATTCCATGTAGTTCAATATAACGGGTAACAATTCAGCCATCTCCCAGATAAGTCTGATGTCATCCCGACTTCTCTCTGCCTGGACGCTTCCAGCCTCCACAAATTCCATTAATGATACAACCAGTGTCAAACACCGGGGACTAGGCCAGAGTGAGAGCAAGTCCAGGCGCTGCAGCGTCCCGCTGTGTGACTTCGGCAAAGTCGCCAAACCTCTCTGGGCCTTGGCATCTTCATCACGGTTCTAACACCCACATTGAGTTGGTGTATGCTTCAAAGCAGGTACTCAAAACAGCTTTTGAAGGAGAGCAGAGCCGAGTGCCAGTGTAAGGGACAACATCTGTGACATTCACGAGCTCCTCTGTAAGCCTGGCACCCCCGAGGGGCAAGTCCCACATTGTCCCATTTACTCCTCATAGCAGCACTGTGGAGCGGCGAGAGCTGCCCTGCTCTCATGCGCCCTTTCTCCAGATGGAGAAACGGAGGCTCAGAAAGGCTGCTGGTCTTGCTCTAGGTCACGGAGCTAGCAAGCGGCAGAGCTGGCTTCAGGAGGTCCACTTGTTCCTGCAAACGTCAGCACACCACCACACCCCCTCCCAGACACCCACAAGCCAGATTCCTGCCTGAAGCCTGAGAAATGCTGGGGTGCATGGCCACATGCCGAAGACAACTGTGTGCGAAAACACACTGTGCCCCAGAGGGCAAGCGGCCGATTCGCGGGAGCCCTTTCCACCCGAGGCTAAAGAGCTCACAGCCTTCAGTAAGCAACCTGCACAACACTGCACACCCCCCAATACTGGGGAGGGAAGGGGATGCATGCAAAGGCCAGCTGGGACTCCTGGAGCCCAGGGAAAGACCAAGAAGCTGGAAGAACTAAGGGCGCTCACCTAAGAAACCATCATTCCACTTCCAAGAATGGCCGGCAGTTACACTCGTCTGGGCTCTGGGAGTAGAAACCCAATTCAGATGAGCTGAAAGTCCCCAGGGGGAGTTCACGGGCTCCTGAGAACCCACAGGGTCCATTCATGGGTGGGCGAAACATCCGGGCAACCTTGCCATAAGGAGGACAGGAGCGTGGCACCAATCAGCCCAGGCAGCCAGAAGCTTCTGCTCTGTCTGTTCTTTTTTTTTTTTTTAAGATTTATTTATTTATTTTTTACATTTCTTTTATTTTTATTTTATTTTATTTTTTTTATTATTTTTTAATGTTTTTTTATTATATTATGTTAGTCACCGTACAGTACATCCCTGGTTTCTGATGTAAAG
>NW_023248122.1:0-3300 GCF_002007445.2 Ailuropoda melanoleuca | reverse complement strand
GATGAACTCTGTGAGCTAAGACATCCATCTTCTCCTGCCCCTGGACAGTGGTACTCTTGGTTCTTGGCCTTTCAGACTCAGATTGGGACTTACACCATTACAACCCCCACCAAGTTCAGGCCCTCTGACTTCAACAGAATTACACCACTAGCCTTCCTGGTTCACCTTGCTGATGACAGATTGTGGGACTTCTCAGCCTCCATAACCATGTGAGCCAATTCCTATAATAAATTTCCTCTTATATAACTACCTATATCCTACTGATTCTACTTCTCTGGAGAACCCTGACTAATGCACAAGCAAAACACTTGCAAGCTTCTGCTGACCTCCCATCTTCTCCATCCCATTGGTCAAAACAAGTCAACGACCAAGCCCAGCTTCAGAGTGGGAGGAAGCTAAAAATTTCCAGGGGGCAGGCGGGGACCGTTCAGTGGCCCATTCGTGTGATTAACCTACCCACTGCCCCACTTCACAGGGTTGTTGCCAGACCAGAATGAAGTGACCATAACAAGACTGGATAGATACTCAAGAACAGAGGAATCTATGATAGGTATCTAAGCTGAAATATCCAAGGGACACAGCCAGACTGCTCGGGCCTCTTCTCTCAACTGTCTCTGAGCTAGAATGCTTCAGATTTAAGTAAGCTTAGATTTGGACAAATGCCAGGAGGACCATACATGGATATAAGCCAGGAGTTTTCAAACTTTGCACTCCATGGCCCCAGAATTAGGAGGGAAGGTGGGTAGGAGGGAGGGGGAGGCAGCGGTTGGAACATCTCTGCTTTGAGTAAGGGTTTGTTTTACGTTTTATCTCCTGGACTTCTGCAAATGATTTAATGTGAACCAAGTTCAAAACCCACTCATCTAAGTACTGTCTTTAGTGCCAGGCTGTCTGGAGAAATAGGTACCACCTGTGGACTCTCCCAATGTCAATGAGCAAGTACCATGCAGGACAAGATTCTAAGAGCCCCAAGGAGACAGGCTCACAGAACCCCGGAGGATAAACAGCTGTGAATTTGGAGCCAAGGCTCTAGCTGCAAGCTTAGTTCTCCCATTTCTCTCAATAACAGTGCTGCTGCTTTAATTATGGGTTGTGGATGGCTCTAGCAAGGAAGAGAGCGGAAAGGTCAGAGAGGTGTCTGCAGAAAGATGGAGGGTGGCAGCCTATATAAAACCTTATCCAAATTTGCTCCTCGCACCTGGGCTTCCAACACTTCATCACCAACCCTTAAGATGAGGCATGTAACTGGAGGTCAATAAAGTGTTCTATCCCACGTCTGCACAAGTATCAGTTGCCAAGTTATTTCAGGCAGGAACAGCTATGTAATTTGTGGGACTCAGTGCAAAATGAAAAGGCAACTTTCCTTGTTCAAAAACCATTAAGAGTTTGAAGGCAGCGAGCGACAGCAGAGCATCAGAGCAAGCACAGAGCCCTTCAAAGTGTGGGACCCCCTATGACCACCTGGGGGGCAAGCCCAGGTAGCCAGTCCTGATTTCCAGACCCCGGAAAGACCACTGTTGGCAAAAGGTGAGTAATAGCTTGCTGAGAAAGTACTTACAGACTGTTGGCTCCCTCTCTTTCATATAAACACGGCCAGTCCTATAACCTGGGTTTTCTTATCAAATAATTGCACAAAAACAGCAAGTGAATGGGTGGGGTAAACATTTCTAAAAGAGGCCACCTTTTCTCCCGCTGTATTCTAGAAAAAAATCATCAAATATCGGCTGCATGTGCCCTGCAGAGAACACGAAGGACGAAGAGGAACAAATAGTGGCCCCAGCCTTTAGTTTTAAACCTTATCTCTAAAGAAAGCCTTTGTCTCCCTTAAAGGAATCCTGGGCATCTGTGAGAAGCTGGGAGAAGTATTTTGGCAGACAGGCAGTGTTTTTCCCATAGAAGCTCTTAGAATCTTTCTGTGTAGGCAGTGACCTGCTTAGACTAGAATGTATGTCAACAATTCAGAATCACTTTTTTTAAAAAGATTTTTGTTAATTTGAAAGAGAGAGAAAGAGCATGCACACGAGCAGGGGGAGGGGCAGAGAGAGAGGGAGAAGCAGATTCCCCACCGAGCAGGGAGCCCCATGCAGGGCTCGATCCCAGGACCCCAAGATCATGACCTCAGCGGAAGGCAGACGCTTCACCAAGTCACCCATGTGCCCCCAGAATCACTTGTTTGTAGATCCCCACGCCTGGGTATATATTTAACTGTAAGTGGACAGTTTATATATGCACATAAATTTTCGCCCTCGGCTCATAACCCCCAGCAGAGGGAAACGTGTGTTGAGCCTAAGTCACAGAGGCAGAGTTTCGTAGTGGTTCTGAGCTCCAATTCTGGGGACAGACACACTTCACAAGCCAGTTCTACATTTTCAATCCCTGTGACCCTGAGTAAGCTAGCTAATCTCTCTCAGCCTCACTTTCCTAATCTATGTAATGCGGGTAAGAGCAGGTGAGGGTTCCATGAGACGCTATGTGTGAAACTCACCCACAACAAGACATGTTGTCAGCGCAGCAAACGTTAAGTCTCATCACTGAGCCATGGATCCCACAAGGACACGTGGTCTGATGTGAAGTTCTCAGGGATCGACTCAGGAGCAGAAGTGGGGCACCTGGTCCCTAGATCTCCCAGGGATGTCCCATTCTGAGTCCAGAGATGCTACTGAGAGTCCTGGTTTGACACCTGTCCCTGGTCTGCAGGCAGCATCTCTGCCTCTCAGACAACAATCCCACCCCTACCCCAGCCTCGAGGAGGGAGCCCTGAGCTCGGCTCAGACTGTGGCTGTGACAGTGGCCTCCACTCAGGCTCCCCGACTCTGTCGTCTGCCTTCCCCAACCCACCACAGTTTGGGGCCAAACTTCCCAAAACACAACGATTACAGTTTTCCGCTCAAACCCCTATTCCTCACCACCTTGGCCTGATACCAAGAGGCTTCCATAGGACTCCCTCCTACTGGACTGATCTCCTTTCCCCCTCTGCTCCACATCACCAACCTCTCCTTGGTGGTCGGTCTTACTTTCTACTGTGAAGATGCCAAGCTCACGGGGCTGCCTCCAGCAACCGCCCAACCTGGGAAGTCTTCCCCAGTCCTCCGCCTGCCCAACCTGACCTGGGGCTGCCCAAAACTCCAGGTGGGATGTCTGGAATTTATAACTTCTGGAAAGCATTAGAGAGAATACAGTTTAACCTAGAATCCTCTGTTTCCCCTTATTTTTTTTTTTAAAGACTTTATTTATTTATTCGACAGAGATAGAGACAGCCAGCGAGAGAGGGAACACAAACAAGGGGAGTGGGAGAGGAAG
>NW_023248121.1:0-3300 GCF_002007445.2 Ailuropoda melanoleuca | reverse complement strand
GGCTCAGTTGGTTAAGCATCTGCCTTTGGCTCAGGTCATGATCTCAGGGTCCTGGGATCGAGCCCTGCATCGGGCTCCTTGCTCAGCAGAGAGTGTGCTTCTCCCTCTCCCTCTGACCCTCCTCTCCTGCTCTCTCTGTCTCAAATAAATAAAATCTTTAAAAATAAAATAAAATACCCCATTGGAAAGCAATTTGGCGAGGTCTAATAAACTTGAACATGGCATAACCTTCCCCTGCAATTCTCCCTCTCAATATATTCACCAAGAAACTCAACCATGGGTGAGTTTAGGTAAGAAAATATATTAGGAATGAGCACTGAAGCACCGTTCACAGTAAAGAAAACTGGACAATCAAAATGTCCACCTATCAGAGAATGGATAAATGAATTACATTTTTAATGAAGTACTATATGGCAGAGAAAATAAATAGATCAGAACTGCCTGTATCAACACGAATAAATCTCAACACAAGGCTTGGCGAAAAAAAGACAACTTAAAATTTTTGTTTAATATTAAAAAACACACAGAATAATCCTATATGGTACCCATTAACATACCTAGAAGTAGGACATACAAAGCAATTGAGGAAATAATATACAACAACTTCAGAAGGACAGTCACCTTTAGAGAGAGAAAGAATGAGAAAGAATGCAATTAGGAAGGGGTACTAAGAGGACTCAATATACCAGCAACATTTTCTTTGTTTCTTATTTTGATTCAGAAGGCTATATGCCGAAATGACATAACTTGTTAAATTTGGATGTTATAGGCACATAGGTTTTTATTTCCTAAATGTTAATCTGTATTTTTAAAATATTTCATGTAAAACAAATTTAAAAACTATCAAATAACAGTGACATTTTACTAATGTCCTTAAATCCAATCTTGGTGGATGATTTTTGCATTCTTTGCGAAAACGAGATGCACTATTCCTTCTAAATTCAGACAGTACTGGTGACCCACTAACAGGGTAATATATAAAATACCGTGAAGTGCTTTGTCCCCCACTGTCCCTCACCCACCCTTGGGAAAGCATATATTTTGGTAGACTCCAATCTGATTTCCCTTAAAATCAACAGCTGGCATGCACAAACTTTGGCCATGCTTGGGGATTGGTTCAACATCAGTGCTAGAAAGATGAAATTAAACAGGCCTATAGTGGAACTGAAGGCAAATCTGGTCTTTTTTGTGGCAACTAAACCTTCCCAGTAGAGCCTTGATGATCCACGGCTCTGGTCTACAAAGTGGGAATTTCCACTATTAACAGTGGTGATGCTTGGGCAAGGGAAAAACGGACATCAAAACTGAAGCTGTATTTGCTTTTGCCTTCTCAAAGGAGTTATTAAAAGTGATTCAATTAAACTTAAAAAAAAAGAAAGCCTTTATATATTCATTTGAAAATTTCCCCTCCTTAGGACCAGGTAATCTAACACTTCAAGTTAGGAAGTCCTTTTCTTCATTCTAGCAGTCCAAGTATTTCAAATATAATGAAGCTCATTTCACAAGTTCCTCAAAAATGGAAGTAAAAATGATAATACATATTATTAAAATTATAGCCAACATAGCATTTTGCTTCTTTTAACACATTCTCCTATACTTGATCTCATTGATCTTTAGAATACTCAATAAGGGAAGTACCATTGTCCCTTCTACAGTAGACGTGAGTAAACGGAAGCTCAAGGAAGAGAGGAGAGGGGCCTCACTTCAGGTCATTGGGCTATAGTGTGCAGTGGGGCCAGGAGTCCCTCCCGAACTCTAGTGAAATTAAGGAGAACAGATATCTCAGACTGAAGACAAATATGTAGCCCCCCATTAGAGAAACACCTGAGCCACTGGCCCTAGCTACCACCTGCATTCTGGCTGAGAGGCAGTATACTAGAGTGATATGGCTACCTAAGTTTGTATGTCCATTCCACCACTTACTGGCTGTATAATCCTAGACAAGTAACTTAACCTCTCTGTGCCTCATTTTCCAATAAATAAAACGGGGAGAGTAATAATGCCTACATTATTGGGTTATTGTGAGATTAAATCAGTTCACATATAAAATGCTAAAAATAATATCCGACCCAAAGTAAGTGCCATGTGTATGTTAGCTGCTGTTATTGTAAGCTGGTCTTCTTACTTTTTAAATGCAAAACAAGGTAAATAATGACACCAGTAAGTTCCTCCAAAAAACAATATTTGTGAGACCACTGTCCTATTTAAATTCTACTCATGGGAGGGGCACCTAGCTGGCTCAGTTGGAAGAGTACACGACTCTTGATCTCAGGGTTCTGAGCTCAAGCCCCATGATGTCTGTAGAGATTACTTAAATACATAAACTTTAAAAAAAAAATTAAAAAAAAACAAATTCTACTCATGATAGCAGTTTTCAATAAGCCATCTGGGAAAAGCGTTTTTGGATTTCCTTAAGCACAAATCTCTCTTTCAGTAGACATCCTTCTTAGATTTCTTCCTTTTAGTTAGAATTGTTCTTTTTATACTTCTTGATTTTTAAGACTCATGCTTCTCCCTAGACTTATTTATATATTTGTATGCTAGTCACAAAAGTATTTATACTATGAATTTACCA
Source organism: Ailuropoda melanoleuca (assembly GCF_002007445.2). Classification (NCBI taxonomy): domain Eukaryota; kingdom Metazoa; phylum Chordata; class Mammalia; order Carnivora; family Ursidae; genus Ailuropoda; species Ailuropoda melanoleuca. Next base: position 725 of record NW_023248121.1, on the reverse strand, counting down.
TTTCCTATTACACAGTTTCACTAACAAGCATTTATAGGAAATTGTTAGCAACCTTATATCATAGTACTACAGAAAATGATAACCAACCATGCAGATTATTTCAAGATTTCAGACACTCTTTAGTTCATCCTTTTAACATTGATCAATAGAGTCACTTGCATGTAAATATGTGGCTGGAAAAGATACCTGTGAAGATGATGTTCTTTGGCTCAGAAACCTACAAAGTGACGCTCCTAGTCTCCCAGCTCCACACACACACACACACACACACACACACACACACAGAGCTGGACCATAGCCCAAGATCACAATTATCCCATTTGGATTTCTGATCTCAAAATGCCTTTATAGCCCAACCTCCTACTCAAGTTCTACTCATTTGCTACTGTCTGTTCCGATGGGTCCTAGGAATCGAGCCTCAGCCTGATCAGGCCTCTGGAGTCAACTACCAATTTACAGGAGCTAATACAAAGGGGCATGTTGAATGGTACCATGACAATAGAGTCAGCAAAACCCAGACCACGGGCAACTCTACAGGTCAAAGAGCCTGGGGTTTTATTCAAGAAAAATTACAAGGAAAAGATAAGGATGCAAGAAAATCTGTAGATTAAAATTTGTTCAAAATACATATCAAATAAGAAAATCATAAAACAAGCAAGATTAAACCCTAGCATCTGGGGATGCACACTCAGATGATAAAACTATCAAGAAATACAGGGGCGCCT
>NW_023248120.1:0-3297 GCF_002007445.2 Ailuropoda melanoleuca | reverse complement strand
CAGGCAACGGTATTTAAGGGATTTTCTGGGGGGGGGGGTTGGAGGAGTGTTGGGATCTAAAGAAATTTGCTAAAATAATGGGGTTAGATTTTGAGGGTGTGGTAGACTAGGGGCCCAGAGAGCCATAAGATCTTCTGGAGGGTCAGAGACAGGGAATTGCTGATAAAATGGTATATAAGAAGGTGGAAAAGGGGAACTTACATTAGATGTGGACTTTAATTTTTGTTCTATGTCCAGTTTTTGTTCTTTTATTAAGAGAGTCCCTAAGGCTACCTTCATATTCCTTTGTATCTACTTTTCAACTTGGGTCTTTCCATAGGTATTAGTAAGACAAGTGTTTGAAATGAGAGCTCTCAAAAAAAATTATTTCTTTTAAATATAGCCAGTTAAAAAAAATCCATTATCAGGCCACTTAGGAGCAGAATCTTTTTACTCTTAATAGCAACTCAAACCAATAAGCCTTTTTACAGCTTAACCATGGATGCAAGAGGCACCCCACATGACAGTGCAAAAGACACAGCCCTTATAATCCAAAAAGTTTACTCCCAAAGATAACCAGAAGAAAGAGTTGGACCCCTATCTAGCTGCAAATGGAGTACAACCCACATTTCTGTCCAATCAAATTTAATGACACAGACAGAAGAAAATAACTCTGAAAAGGTATCGACAAAAAAACGAGAGTACTCACGGCAAATTTTACCTAAGTTGCCATACCCAAGGGACCAGTTCACACAAGTATTTTCTCCTTACAAATCTAAGTTTAGAAAAAGAAAAAGACACTGACCACTCTTCCTTCCATCCAACCCTGCAGGCAGAGATCAGGGGGACTGGTGCAGTAAGAATTCTGACCTTCTGCTGGCTTTTGACAGAGGTTCCTGGATGTCTCAGCTACAGCAGCCCAGGGTGAGCAGTGTCTAGCCACTGAATGTCCCATTGTGGTCACCAACTGGAGGGGCAGAAGAATTTTCCTTTTACTCTTCGAGGTGCTTTGGCTGGTCTAATAATCAAATTGACACAAGGCAGAGTAACCAGAGAAAACCAAAATTATGTATGGAGGAGAGCCCCATAGAGATATGGAGAGTCAAAAGGCAGCTGGGTAATAGAGACTTACATAACATTTGGAGCTAAGGAAAGGGCTGGGAGTCTAGGGATGCAAAGGGGAGGAAGGCCATTCACAAGAAGGTAGAGGAGAGGTTTGGAAAATAAAGTTTGCCCTGTTATGCAGATAAGTTTCTTAGGTAAAAAGTTATGTGTGCTAATAACTCTCTTCCCGGTACAGGCCCCTCTCCAATGTATGCTTAGGCAGTTGAGGGTGAAGAGAAGAGCTTTTCATGAATGGGCTGGGTTTTCATTGCCTGTAGCTCGAAATAATCCTTTTGCCAAAGAAGCATATTTTGGGGTGGCAAAATCTGCTTCTCTTCATTGCTGAATCCTAGATTTCTGATCAATTGTTCAGTTTAAACCAAATTGTATCCTGGAGGATATAATTTTCACACCTCGAATTCATATTCAAAGTATTTTCCTGCTTCTTATAGTGCAAGGGAAGGAATGAAAGCAACAGAGGAAGCCAGATTTGAGAGGGGAAATTGACACCTGGGTAATCGGAAGGCTTTGTTCCCTAAAGCCCAGTTAAATAGTGTTGAGCTATCACACAGTGCTAACAGAAACAGTTTTCTCTTGCCTTGCTCTAAGACCAGCTACTAAATAATGTTAGGTTATCTTTGAGGCAATAATGTGTAATCACTCACAGTTCTCTTGAAGCGAATGCGGTTAAGATAAAAAAGCCCAAAGGCAGAGAGCTTTTAACTACCAGCCATTTGGCAATATTACTTTCCACACTCCTTCCTGCCCTACTCCCCTCCCCCACAACCCTTAGTGTAAATCTTCGTTCTGGATTAAGTGTTGGAGAGAGAGCTTGTGAAATCACTTAAAAGTTCTTGTTTTTCTTCATTTGCTCTGTTGAGTTCACTATATTTTAAAATATCAGTGTGGTAGAGACTGCGCTGAATTTTAAATGACTAGGTCGCATATCCAGCTGTCGTGGAAGAGGATTTCAACCCATCAGTTAGAGAACTTCAGTTTCCTCCGTAGCAGTGGTTTTGATCCTTAGGGCAGGTAAAGATCAGATAAGACAGAAAGCCACCAATTGAGGGGGGGGGGCAAGTGTTTCCTCTTGGGAGCAGTACTACTCATATCTCTTCTGCTTATTTTGGAGGTATCCAGAAGAGAAGGAGCTGGGAACAGAGTCTCCAACGGACATATGGGGAATCACCGTGTTGTCTTGAGAATCGTCGGCCAAGAATGGAATCCCACATGATTGGCAGGCATGGTTCAAGCCAGTATGGGCAGTCCTTTGAGTCCCCTCAGATGAAGTATCCATGGAGCAATTCTCATCTGGAGTGGGCTATTCAAAGCTTTTCTTCATTCAATTTTCAGGTAGCCCTGCTTCTTTCAGATATTAATAGCCGGGAGATCACTCTATAGGTCAAGGTCTAGGGGCTATGTTTTCTCCTCAGGTGGGGGTCCTGTCTCGACCTGGCTCACATGGCAGCTTCTCTGTGCTCCAAGGCCTCTGAATTGACAGATTGCGCTTTCTTAATTCTCAGCATCATTTCCTTTTATGTTACTTCTGAAAGTACACTTCAAATATAGACCTTTTAAAAAGCAAATGCCCTCTCTGTGCTTCTTAAGGGACTTGCAGAGGTATGCTTGTATTTTTACTTTATGCGCATAGATCAAGTTTATCTATCTGCCCATCATTTATCAATCTATCATCCAGCTCAACTATTTTATAAGGGGACCTATAAGACACTTGGGGCCAGCTCTGACAGATGGTCAGTCAATCAAAAAAGTGGCCAAGGTAGGAATACATGAAAAATGAAACTATATACTTTAGCAAACTTTTTAATGAAGGGATGGGTTGTTTCCACCCGTTGGGAAATTCTGCATGGTTTTTCTTGCACATACTCATAATACATGGTCTAGAGTTTCTAGTTTTTGTTTCTTTCAATAAGAGTTTATAGACAATTCAAGAAGCAATGAGCAAATGGAATCATTCCCAGTAAGTGATTCTCAAATGTTGGTGCCTGAACCACTTGGAGGACTTGTTAAAACACAGATTACTGAGGCCCATCCTAAGTGTTTTGGACTCAGTAGGTCTGGGACGGGGTCTGAGATTGTGTGTTTCTACCTAGTTTCCAGGTGCTGCTGATCAAGGCATTCCTCTTTCAGAACCACCGTTGTAGACTGTCATCCTACATCACAGAAAGTATGTAATATTTTACAGAAAGAAGAAAT
>NW_023248119.1:2467-2844 GCF_002007445.2 Ailuropoda melanoleuca | reverse complement strand
ATGCAGATGTTAGCTGGAGGTGTTTTCCTGGACGCTCTTCGTTAATACCAATAAGAAGTGCGCTGAATCCTGGAAATTCTTGAACTTTTTCATTTACTCCCTTATTTAAGTGAGATGATGTCTGTTGATAATTCCCTGGATTGTGTGGTGTCTCAGAGACCACTATGTGGCAGTCTCGTCTAGCTTCCAGGAACACTTTCCCTCATGTTTCCCTATTCACAAAGGATGATGATAGTGCTAAGACGGCCACTGCACAGTGTTGTTTTTGACAGAAATGTTTTAGGCATTGTCGTTCCATTGCCACCAGCAGTTTTAATAGGATTTACCCATGAAGCAAACATTGCATTGGAGGCTGGTTTGGCCAAATTTTGTTTCTC
>NW_023248119.1:1385-2309 GCF_002007445.2 Ailuropoda melanoleuca | reverse complement strand
GGAATCGGGGTCCCCAGCGAAAAGGCTGCTGTTCACTGGAGGTGTTTTCCTGGACACTCTGCTTTATTACCAATGAGAAGGGTGCTGAGTCCTTCAAAATCCTGAACCTTTTCGTTCAAGCACCGTTACTCACGAGAGATGATGATCATTGATATTTCCCTGCACTGTGTGGTGTCTCAGAGACCACTATGGGGCACTCTAGTCAGAATTCCGTGACCACTTTCCCTCATATTTTCCTATTCATGAAGGGTGATGATAGAGATAAGACGACCCTGTACGGTGTTGTTTCGGACGGACGTGTTTTGGGCCTTTTCGTTCCATTGCCGCCAGCTGTTTTGACAGGATTAGTCCAGGGAGCAAACATTTCTTTGGAAGCGGTTTTTGGCCGAATTGTCTTTCTCAGTGCTGTGTTCGTCGTGTTTCACTCATGGTAGCAAAGCACCTTGAATCCTGTTCCACCTTCCATAAGGCCATCGTGACTTCAAGGGCTTTCCANTAAGGCCGTCGTGACTTCAAGGGCTTTCCACTCACACTTTGTTTCTTCGTTCTAAGGGCTGGATCCTCCCCAGGCCCCTACACACAATGTGGAATCGGGGTCCCCAGTGAAAAGGCTGCTGTTCACTGCAGGTGTTTTCCTGGACGCTCTGCTTTATTACCAAGAAGAAGGGCGCTGAGTCCTCGTAAATTTTGAAAGTTTTTGTTCATGCTCCCTTACTCACGAGAGATGATGATCGTTGATATTTCCCCGGACTGTGTGGTGTCTCAGAGACCAATATGGGGCACTCTCGTCAGGCTTCTGCGAACACATTCCCTCTTGTTTCCCTATTCACGAAGGATGATGATAGTGCTAAGACGGCCACTGCACAGTGTTGTTTCTGACAGAAATGGTTTAGGCATTTTCGTTCCATTGCCACCAGCAGTTTT
>NW_023248119.1:0-1264 GCF_002007445.2 Ailuropoda melanoleuca | reverse complement strand
CCTTGATTCCTGTTCCACCTTCCATAAGGCCGTCGTGACTTCAAGGGCTTTCCCCTCACACTTTGTTTCTTGGTTCTAAGGGCTGGATCCTCCACAGATCCCTACAAACAATGTGGAATCGGGGTCCCCATTGAAAAGGCTGCTGTTCACTAGAGGTGTTTTCCTGGATGCTCTGCTTTATTACGAATGAGAAGGGCGCTGAANTTATTAACAGTGGGAAGGGCGCTGAGTCCTCAAAAATTCTGACCCTTTTCATCATGCTCCTTTACTCACGAGAGATGATGATCGTTGATATTTCCCTGGACTGTGTGGTGTCTCAGAGACCACTATGGGGCACTCTCGTCAGGATTCCGCGTCCACTTTCCCTCATGTTTTCCTATTCACGAAGGGTGATGATAGTGCTAAGACGGTCCCTGTACGGTGTTGTTTCTGACGGACGTGTTATGGGCCTTTTCGTTCCATTGCCGCCAATAGTTTTGGCAGGATTTCCCCAGGGAGCAAGCATTTCGTTGGAAGCGGGTTTTGGCCGAATTGTCTTTCTCAGTGCTGTGTTCGTCGTGTTTCACTCACGGTACCAAAGCACCTTGATTCCTGTTCCACCTTCCATAAGGCCGTCGTGACTTCAAGGGCTTTCCCCTCACACTTTGTTTCTTGGTTCTAAGTGCTGGATCCTCCCCAGGCCGCTACACCCAAAGTGGAATCGGGGTCCAAAGTGAAAAGGCTGCTGTTCGCTGGATGTGTTTTCCTGGACGCTCTGGTTTATTACCAATGAGAAGTGCGCTGATTGCTCAAAAATCCTGACCCTTTTCATTCATGCTCCCTTACTACGAGAGATGATGATTGTTCATATTTCCCTGGACTGTGTGGGGTCTCAGAGACCACTATGGGGCACTCTCGTCAGGCTTCCGCGACCAGATCGTGTTTCACTGACTGTAACAAAGCACCTTGATTTNATTCACGAAGGGTGATGATAGTGCTAAGATGGTCCCTGTATGGTGTTGTTTCTGACGGACGTGTTTTGGGCCTTTTCGTTCCATTGCCGCCAGCAGTTTTGACAGGATTTCACCAGGAAGCAAGCATTTTGTTGGAAGCGGGTTTTGGCTAAATTGTCTTTCTCAGTGCTGAGTTCGTCATGTTTCACTCACGGTACAAAGCACCTTGATTCCTGTTCCAACTTCCATAAGGCCATCAAAACTTTAAGGGCTTTCCCCTCACACTTTGTTTCTTGGTTCTAAGGGCTGGATCCTCCCCAGGCCCCTACACC
>NW_023248118.1:0-3296 GCF_002007445.2 Ailuropoda melanoleuca | reverse complement strand
CAGGTGATGCTGAGGCTCCCGGTTGGAGAGACAGGTAAGACTGAGCTCTGAAATGTTCTCTGCATCGGGGATTTTCTCCCTGGGTGAGGTGGACTGGGGCGGTGGGAGGCCAGTGATATCTCTGCTGTCCACTCCAGGGGCTTCCCACCACCCCTTTCTTCTTGAGGACTTGCATTTTATTCTAAAGCACCAGATATTCTAATCAAGCCCAGTCCTGACAGTGAACTTGGAGCATCAGGGCTCAAGAGCAGGTGGTCTGCTATCTCCCTAGACTATGCTGCCTTGCCCAGTTTGCTAAATGCCCAGGAAGATTCTCCCCAGTTGACAAATCCCGCGAATTCTTGTATGTTGCCCAGGTGGGAGGAAGAGCCGGTAATACTTTTCTTCCTCCGCCATCATCTTGCTTAAGTATCTTCAGGATTGGAGATGCATCGACCAAGCCCAGAAGTAACAAGGGAAGGCAATCAGAAAATGAGATTCCCAAATGGGAATGAAAGCTTTATGCCAGAAAATCGGGAAATCAATTCAACACCCCTTCAGCTCAAAGAGGCTGTCAGTGCACTGGAACCAGTCAGTTCTGCCCAGAGTGGGTGGGCACTGCGTTTTGCCCCACCACTAACTCGGGTGAGCCTGAAACATGACCTGCTTTTTTGGGCTGTTGCTAACATGCGAGGCAGACGGGCAGGACTATTTTAAGATCATTTTGGGCTCGGTCTCGCTTTCAGAGGTTCCACTCCCCGTCCCATCAAACATGAAAACTCAGCCCATTCCATGTTAAAGAGAATCAATTTTCCTATAAATTTCAAAAGGACTCTTATAATTTTGCCTTTAAAATTATTTGGTTATACAAATTATTTAATGTATAATGCTTGTCTATAATTTCTTAGCAATCATGTTTATCTGGAAACTTTTCGTGAAGTGAAAGAAAACTAGTCTGTTGTTTTTCTATGTCATGAAATTCAACCTCTCAATTTCACAACCAAGTAAGCTGACAACACGTTACATTGTATGTGGACATTTGATTAAACATTTATTAATAACAATATTGTCGTTTTCTTATTTTAGAGCTAATAGATTTCTTCCTGGTTTTGTTTTCCAAAGCTGTCTTTTTAGCACCTAAAGTTTCAAATATGCCATCTCACAAGTTCTTGGGAAGCATTTCCCACCAGCAAGGGGGCCTGGGGGCCTCTGCTGCGAATATCTGCCAGGCTCACTCATTCATTCATCCTCCCTAGGTGTGTGCACACGTCACCTGCTCTGGGAGGCCAACCCTGACCACACCCTCCCCTCCTCGGCATCACTAATCCTTTTGCTTGGAGTGACTTTGTCATTTTCCATGTACCATATAATTTACTCATTTATGATGTTCCTTGTTCATTATCTGTCCCTCCCACCCCACCTAGGTGGGACATAAACTTTGAAAGAACTAGAACAGTATCTTTGTTTTTTCACTGATATATCCCCCCGGATCTAGAAGAGTGACTGGCACACAATAAATACTTGTGGAATGAAAGTATGCAACAGATGTCGCTAGAGGTTAAGATCATTAAGTAGGGGCTTTTTGTTTTCGGGCCTGAAGACCAGCCCGAGCCAAGACCTTCTTTTGCATAATAATGCCTAGGAGATCTGTTTGCCATAGCTTCACCTCCAGTGCTGGAAAGGCCTGAACGTTTGGTTTCCCACCCCTGGTGTTGGTCTTTGTGAGGGCCCCTCCCCCTCATGCCCTGCTCCTCAGAATCCAGTGGAGTGGAAAGTGTCCCAAGCCAGCTCTGGAGGCAGAGCTGGGAGAGGGAGGGAGAGGGAGGGAGGATGAGAAGGAGTCAAAGAGACTGCGGAGAAGTTTCAAGAAGAGAACAGAGGCAAGAGGAGGGAGCCTCTGCCAGTCAGGGACGGGGACCTGGACCCAAACCCAGGCCCTGTGCCCAGGACAGAGGTCCGGAGGATTTGCATATGCGGAGAATCCCTCACAAACCTGGCACCTGCAGATTTGATGGAACATGTCTTAGAGCCCAAGGTCAAGGGCAGATGGGACACCTTCCAGGACTCCTTCTACAAGTTTGTTTGCCAGAGTGACAGCCAGATCCCGTGGCTGTGGACGGACCCACCTGCCTCCTCCATCACGAGGTCCCCAGAGGCTGCCAGAACCGTTGACACCAGATGTGGCAGGACCTCTGCTGGTGCCCAGAGACGGACAGGGATTGCCGCTGGTGGCTGGTTCAGCCTGCAGGGAGTGAGGGATGGAGGGAGCTCCCCCACAGGACAAGGCAGGGGAGCTGCATCTTCTTCCTATCTCTGCACGCTCCTTGCTTGACTACGTATATTACCAAGATCTATAAAAACGTCCAGGGTCCTGGGATCGAGTCCCACATCAGGATCCTTGCTCAGTGGGGAGCCTGCTTCTCCCTCTGCCTGCCACTCCCCCTGCTTGTGAGCTCTCTTTCTTTCTCTCTCTCTCTCTCTCTCTCTCAAATAAATACAGTCTTTTTAAAAAATGTCCAAGAGGATGACCAGCATCTCGTTTGATCGATGAGGGACCTTGATGCTCCAACGTGCACCTGTCAGACAAAATGCTGGTACCATTTCCCCAAGTCCCTCAAGGATTGCAGAACAAAGCTTTGTGCTCTGCCCTGGGGTTCCACCGCTCAAGGGTTCTGAGGAGCCCTGTAAAGCGGACTGGGCCACTCAAATCTGTGAGTCAAAGTTAAAGGCGGAAGGGATTTTCAGTCCGGGTAAGGGGGCCAACCTGGGTGAGTGCTTGTCAATACCAGACTGTTTCAGCACGTGAGGGTGTTCGCTTTGAGAATCGACTGTCTTCCATTTCTACTCAGGACCCACAGGCTTCTTGGAGTTTAAAGGCCAGAAAGAGGGCTCTCAGAGGCAGGACAATGTTTCCTTCTGCTGTGGATCAGCAGAGAATGGGGACAAACAGTGGAAGTCACAGCCAAAAGAGAATTTATTATATTTTTAAGATTTTATTTATTTATTTGACAGAGAGTGAGAGAGCAAGAGCACAAGCAGGGGAGCAGCAGGCAGAGGGAGGAAGAAGCAGGCTCCCCGCTGAGCAAGGAGCCTGATATGGGACTGGATCTGGATCCCAGGATCACGACCGACCAGAGCCGAAGGCAGACCCTTAACCAACTGAGCCACCCAGGTACTCCTTATTTATTTTTTAAAAGATTTTATTTTTACTTAATCTCTACACCCACTGGGGGGCTCGAACTTGTAACCCCAAGCTTTAGTCGCATGCTCTATCAACTGAGGCAGCCAGGGGCTTCCGTTTTGTTTTGTTTTGTTTT
>NW_023248117.1:0-3296 GCF_002007445.2 Ailuropoda melanoleuca | reverse complement strand
ACACACACACACACACACACACACACACACAATTTTTCCCTCACTGTGAAGAACTTTCCTAGTTTGACATAGTTCTGCGTGTTTTTTGTTTGTTTTGTTTTCATTTTTTGTGCTTTGGGTGTCCTATTCATAAAGTCATTGGCATGTTCACTGTCAAGGAGCTTTCTTGTATGTTTCCTTCTAGGAATTTTATGGTTTATATCTTACATTTAAATCTTTAATCCAATTCAAATTAATTTTTGTGAGTGGTGCGAGATAGGAGTCCAGTTTCATTCTTTCGCATGTGACTGACTATTTGGTCTTTCCAGTACAATTTATGGTAGAGACTATCTATTCTCCATTGAATATTCTTGTCTCCTTGACGTTATATGCATGGGTTTATTTCTTGGGCTCTCAGTTCTGTTCCATAGATCTGTGAGTGTTTTTATGCCAGTACCATACTGTTTTGATTACTATACCTTTGTAGTGTACATTGAAATTAGAAGTGTTTTCTTCTTTCTTAGAAATACATTGGCTATTCAGGGTCTTTTGTGGTCCCATAAGAGTTTTAGTATTTTTAAAATATATTTCTATAAAAATGCTGGTGGAATCTTGGTAGAGATTGTATTGAATCCATAGATTGCTTTGGGTTTTATGGACATTTTAACAATGTTGATTCTTTAAATTCATGAACATGAGATATCTTTCTATTTATTTGTGAGTCTTCAGTTTCCTTATCAATATCTTACTGTTTTCCATGTATAGATCTTTTGCCTTATTGTTTAAATTTTTCCAAAGTATATTATTATTTTTGCTGTTATTATAAGTGGGATTGTTTTCTTTATTTCTTTTAAAGTGATATGTCATTGTTGTATAGAAATGCAGTTGATATTTATATGTTGATTTTATGTCCCACAAGGTTACTGCATTCATTTATTAGGTCTGACAATTTTTTTGGTGGTCTTTTTGGTTTTCTGTATATAAGATCACATCATCTGCAGAGACAGTTTACTTATTCATTTTTTATTCAAATGCCTTTTATTTATTTCTCTTGCTTGATTGCTTGGGCTAGGACTTCTAATACTATGATTTTGTTGGAATGGTGAGAGTAGGCACCCTTGCCTTGTTCTTGATCTTAGAGGAAAATCTTTCAACCTTTTACCATTGAGTATGATGTTAGCTGTGGGCTTGTCATATATGGCTTTTATTATGTTGGAGTTCTTTCCTTTTATACCCTGTTTATTAGGAGTTTTTATTGTGAGTGGCTATTGAATTTTGTCAAATACTTTTGCATCAGTTGAGATGATCGTGGGATTTTATTTTTCATTCTACTAATGTGATGTATCACACTTGTTGATTTGCGTATGTTGAACCATCCTTGCATTCCAGGGATGAATCCTCTCTGATCATAGGGTATGAAGCTTTTAATGTACTATTGAATTTGGTTTGCTAGTATTTTGTTGAGAATCTTTCCTTACTCATCAGAGATATTGGTCTATAGTTTTCACTTCTTGTAGTCTCCTTATCTAACTTTGGTATCAGGACATGTAAAATGAGTTTGGACATGTTACCTGTTCTTCAGTTCTTTGGAAGAATTTGAGAAGGATTAACATTAGTTTTTTAAAAATTTTTGGCAGAATTCACCAGTGAAGATACCTGGTTCTGGGATTTTTGTTTTGGGGCTGATTCAATCTCTACTTGCTATTGATCTGTTCAGATTTTCTATTTCATCATGATTCAGTCCTGGTAGATTGTATGTTTTAAGAATGTACCCATTTCTGGGATGCCTAGGTGATTTAGTCAGTTAAGCATTTGACTCTTTGATTTCAGCTCAAGTCTTGATCTCAACATTGTGAGATGGAGTCCCATGTTGGGCTCTGTGCTCAGCATGGAGTATGCTTGACATTCTTTCTCTCTCTCTCCCCCTCTGCTGTTACCCCTCCCCCCCGCTTGTTCTCTCTCTTTCTCAAATCAATAAATAAAATCTTTTTTTTTTTAAAGAATGTACTTATGTGTTCCAGGTTGTCAAGTTTTTGGCATATTGTTATTCATAGCAGTCTCTAATGATCCTTTGTATTTATGTGCTATCAGTTGTAATGTCTCCTCATTCATTTATAATTTTACTTATTTGAGCCTCTCTTTTTTCTTGCTTATCTAGCTAAAAGTTATCAATTTATTTTTTCAAAGAACCAGCTGTCATTTTTGTTACTAATTTCTATTTTTTCCTATTCCCTATTCCATTTATTTCTGCTTTCATTTTTGTAAGACTTTATTTTAAATCCAGTTAGTTAACATACAGTGTTATATTCGTTTCAGGTGTACATTCTAGTAATTCAACACTTCCATACATCACCCTGTGGTCATAATGACTAGTGCACTTGTTAATCCCAATCACCCATTTAACCCATCCCCCTACAAACCTCCCCCTTGGATTGGAAGAACAAATATTGTTAAAATGTCTATACCACCCAAAGCAATCTATACATTTAATGCGACCGCTTTCAAAATACCAAAATATATTTTTCACAGAACTAGAACAAACAGTCCTAACATTTGTATGGAACCACAAAAGACCCTGAAGAGCCAAAACAATCTTGAAAAGTAAAGGCAAAGCTTGGAGGCATCACAATTCTGGACTTCAAGTTATATTACAAAGCTGTGGTGATCAAAACAGTATGGTACTGGCACAGAAATAGACACATAGATCAGTGGAACAGATTAAAAAACCCAGAAATGAACTCATAACTGTACAATCAGTGAATCTTCAACAGAGCAAAAAAGAATATCCAAAGGGAAAAAGACAGTCTCTTCAACAAATGGTGTTGGGAAAACTGGATGGTTACATGTGAAAGAATGACTAAAGACCTAAATGTGAGACCTGAATGTATAAAATCCTAGAAGAGAACCCAGGCAGAAACTTCTTTGATATTGGCTGTAGCAACATCTTTCAAGACATGTCTCCTGAGGCAAGGGAAACAGAAGCAAAAATAAACTATTGGGACTTAATCAAGATAAAAAGATTTGCACATCAAAGGAAACAATCAACAATGCTAAAAGGCAACCTATGGAATGGGAGAAGATACTTGCAGATGATACATCTAATAAAGGTTTAGTATCCACAATAGGTAAAGAACTTGTAAAACTGAACACCCAAACAAATAATCCAAAATAATCTAATCCAAAAAATGGACAGAAGCCATGAAAAGACATTTTTCAAAAGAAGACATCTGCTTTAATTTTTATTATTTCCTTTCTTCTGATCTTTGGGACAAGTTTTCTTTCTTTCTTTCTTTCTTTCTTTCTTTCTTTCTTTCTTT
>NW_023248116.1:0-3295 GCF_002007445.2 Ailuropoda melanoleuca | reverse complement strand
CTTCTACCTGTGTCCCGTGTGAGGGGCCGGGGGCTGGGGGGCGACACAGGCGGGCCGTACCTTTTCTCACCACGTCCATCTGGGGGGCCGTTCCTTTCCTCTTTTTTTTTTTTTGGTGGAAGCGCGTTGGGGACACTGGAAGCTACGTTCCTGTGTGCCCTGCTTCTGCTGGGGGCCAGGCCCGCCCCCTGCCCTTGCTCCGGGAGGGAGGCACATCTCCCCTCCTGCCCACCACGCAAGCGTCTCCCACTCAGCCCCACTTTGGTTTCCACTTCCTCCCCCTCGTGTCTGCTGCACCGACCTCTCGCCGTCTGGGTCGGCCAGGTCCGCGCGGAATCCCGTCAGGGCCGGCGGCTTCATTGGCTGACTCCGCGGGTCCCCCGTCCCCTTCCGCCCTTTTGCGATTCCCTCCTTATGATTGTTAAGTTCCTCCTTTTCCTCCAAGAGGGTAAGAGGTGAACTTCAAGAGTTCGGTGACACAGGTATGAGAGCAGGAGTTCACAAGTGCAGTCAGTTCATCACCAGGCTGGGTGCCTCAGGGTCTGCAGGTGGCGCCCGGTGACCTTTGGGTCTTGCACTTTAGTGAGCAGGGGGTGCTGGGGGCTGGGCAGCAGAGGGGGCTGGCACGGCCTAGGGCTCACGCCTGCAGGAGCAGAGCCTGGGGGGGCGGGTGACACCAACGGCCCGGACCGGCCTCACAGTACCGCACCCCTGGCTGTCCTCCGAGCCATTCCTGGGGGTTCGTGCTGCCGGCGGGACAGAGCAGGGTCACAGACCCCACCCCACAGGTGGGGGAGGTCCTTTACCCAAGTCCTCTCTGCCCAGATAATCAGGACTGAGAGGAAGGGCGGAACAATCATGCTGGGTCAGATCATGGCACTGCCCGGTATCTTTCTCGTGACCGTGACACCAGGGAGAGCTAACCAAGTCATGGGTTCATTAGGACTTTTTAAAATGCTCCAGAGAGCCTGTAATTGCACAGATTTTAAAATCAGACCTAATTTTTCATTGATCCAAGTGCTTCTGTCTGCCGGACGGCTTCAGAAGGCCTGTCAGGGAGTCTGTGCAGGGTTGGTGCCCGACAGCAGCCGAAACCGTGTGAGGTGGGACCCCCGTCTACACCTCAGACTAGACTCTCTGGAGCCCGGCTCTGCGCCTGCGTCAGCCAGACCAGAGCCACGTCTGTGTCTACCCGCAGCGCTTGGGGCCAGGCGTTCAGATGGTCGCCCCTCCTGCCTGGCGCCCCACTCCCTGCCGCCAGGCAGCCCCGTCTGGACCCCTCTGCAGCAGTAGATACGCCCACACTCACACTTCGGTTCTTGTGGGCTATTATTCCCTCTGTGCTTTTGACCAAAAATTGACCAAAATTTTAAAAAAAAAAACACCCGTTTTTTTAAAGCATACTAAAGATGTCTCTGTGGAACAGCCAGGTGTCCCAAGGAACTGGTGGGGACATGGTGCCTGTCTTCTGGGGGGGGTCCTTGCCCCACCACACGCACCTGCCAGAGGCAGCCTGTCCCCTGGTTCTTCAGGCTGGAGGGTCTCGCCTGCTGACCCCGCGGAACGTTCGACCGTCTGCTCCATCTCGGGTGTTAGGATCCCCAGCAGAGCTCGGACCGGGAGCCCAGGGGCCCTCAAAACGGCCGAGGCCCGCTCGCCCCAAGGTCAGATGAGACGCCCCGGCTTCTGCTGTAGGAAGAGGGCTCGGCCGCGTCCCCCAGGACTGGAGGGGCAGAGCTCCCTCGCACAGTGCTCTACTTTCTTGTCCAGTCTTTGTCCTTAGTAACCGGGACGCCCTTCTTCCTTTTTTAAAATGATCTTTGTAGCTGATTTGTCTGAACTGTGGCTATTGTGCATTCTGAGTAATCACCTGTGAAAATTGTCGCTGCTCGAAGCTATTTCCTTTACTCACGTGGAGCGACTGTGTTGGTCTGGGTCCTGGTGCAACTCCCAGAGCAGATGGGAAGAGCCCAAGCACAGACTGGGCGCCCCGCGGCTGCATTCGGGTCTTCAATTCCGCTTTGATGTGTCCCTTGATAACCGTGACTAATATACATTCCTCATAAATAAAGAAAACCTGAATTCTTAGGTCTCCAGTCTTGGCTTCCCAGGGGGAGGGAGGTGGGGGCAGAGGGGGCCGTGGCGGTTTCTGGGGACAGGGCCGCCCTTCGCCTGCCACGGGCTGCGCTCCCCCAGCGCCCCAACACAGCCCACAGCTTAACACCTTGTCCTCGGGGCAGGGAAACCTCCTCTGAGACCACCACCCCCAAATTTCCAGCCCCCGCCCCCTAGCACGTTCGGAACAGGGTCTCAGTGGGCCCAGCATCGGCCGGGCTACAGTCTCAAGGGAAGGCACTGGGATATTTCTCCGCGTGACTTTCACAGAGATCGTGCCCCTTCCCACACTGTGATTCAGGTCAGTGTCTCCACCACATTCGTCCCTGACTTTTTAGAAACACTGTCCTCCCGGAGGACACAAAGTCACAGGGAAGCCTCCTTCCTCATCTGTGACAGATGGGACAGCTGAGGCCAGGAGGGCCAGTGACGAGTTTGGGGGCACATTAAGGACCACAGCTGTCTGGGGGCGTCATTCATGATCCCCCCCGGGACCCAGGGCTGAGTCAGCCGGATGTCCATCCCCCCCTCCCCCACAGGACATACTGGGAGCCCTCAGGCAGCTCCTGCTTGCCCGACCCCGCAGGGCTGCCCGCGGGAGCACAGAGTGTCCGTCGGCTCCTTACGTCGGCCCCTGTTCACCCCGCTTTCCGTTGGGCCACACACCGCTGCCAGGTCTGGGCCCAGAGCAAACCAGGGTTCTGGGGACAGGTGCGGCCTCTACACAGACCACAGCACTGCCCTCCCCGTGCACACGAGCTGTGAGGAGACCACAGCTGACCCTGCCTCCAGGGCCCTTCTTTAAGAGGCCCCCCCAGGAGCTATTTCTGGGCTCTGTCTGCTCTCGGCCCAGCCATTGGGCCATTTCTTTCCCTTCTGACCAGCGCCCTTGTAAGGCGCCGATCACAGAAATTAGTTCCCGCTGACCTTCAGACTCTCGTACTGTCTTTCATGCCTCATGAGTCCAATTTCTCTAGCATCCTCCCCCCAGTTTCCCAAATTTGCCAACCCTGGCCCCCAAATATAAGAGAGACAAGATGTGTTTGGAAACAACTTTATGAGAATCTTGAGTTTCTAAGGAGTCTGGCCTGGAGTGGGTAGACCAGTGCGAATATTCCAGAAGCACAGACAAGGGGGGGCCAAGGCCCGTGGGGGAGGGGGGGACGGGGACTCTGGGGGT
>NW_023248115.1:0-3293 GCF_002007445.2 Ailuropoda melanoleuca | reverse complement strand
ATGGTGCACTGGGTGTTATACGCAACTAATGAATCATCAAACTTTACGTCAGAAACCAGGGATGTACTGTACGGTCACTAACATAATATAATAAAAAAACATTAAAAACAGTGTATATTTCTTAGTAATGGTCAGCTAAAGAGTGCTAATCAAATATAATAACCAAATTATGCTGAATTTGAAATATATATTTTGTAGATATATATTTCCAGATTCTTTCTCTAATGTCAGCCACAATATAAAAGACATAATTAAAAATCAGAGTACAGATGGCACGGCATGATTTCTAGAAATTCAGGAATTCCAAATTATAATATTATAAATTATTTTACCTTCTATTCAATCAAATATATAATTGATATATATTTAGGATTACATATAGCACTAAATTAATCCCAAACTAAGCATCAATACACGACTGCATAGTGGTAAGTGCAATTTTAAGATAAACACTTATTAAACTCTATGCTATGGACTCTACTAAAAGTCCTTGATAATATGAAACATAGTCTCTAGTGGAATAGAGAGAACATTTAATAATTAAGTAAAATAATTAATTGTATAAATATCTATAATCCATGAAAACTACTATGAAAAAATACATAATACTTTGTGCCAGCTCTTATTTTCTAGTGACATTCTCTAATAAATGGAAAGAGGGCTCCTTAAAGAAATGGTTGATTCTAGAAGTGGGAGGGAAGTATACAAAATCAACATCTCATAATATCAGCAAGGAAGGAAGTAATTAAAAATAATCAAACAAAAACCAAAAACTCACATTAATGGAGGTATATCAAAGGGACATAAGAGCCAGCTGAAAGAACAGCCAATAGCCAAAGCTAAAACAATTTGAGGAACAAAAGAAAGAAAGTAGTATTGAATCATAACCCAAAGTATAAAATAAACATACATGAGTCCATGCTGATACACATGAATTATCAATTAAGTAAAAAGTGAGAGATAATTCCAGATTATACAGATATTCTACCCTCAATGAGGTAGAATACAGCTCCCCCTTCTTTAGTGTGGGTGCTCCATAGTGACTTCCTTCCAAAAATACTGTAAAGGGAAAAGAAATTTTGGAGGTAGGTGGAGAGTGAATCACTTTACAGTGCACAGTGTCAAAACCTGGCAAATACCAACTCGGTCTGCTGATAAAGGTCAACATCAACAATGGTAAGTCATTATGATCAGAGGTTGATTGCAAGTGCCTTTGATAAGTTGTCATGAGAATGGCACTTAACCCTGTCTTCCTCCAGGAGCACATAACCCCCGTTTGCTCATGAAGAAACGTTGCACACCCAATATAGAGACATCCTGCAAGATATCAAAGCAGTATTCTTCAAGGTTGTCAAGGTATCAAAAACAAGGATGTCTGAAAAACCGTAACAATGAAGACAAGCCTGAAAAAACATTACAGCTAAATGTACTGTGGTATCTTGGATGATACCTTGGAATAGAAAAAAGACATGAGATAAAATGTAAGAACATCTGTATAATGTATGGAATTTAATTAATAATGCATCAATGTTGGTTCATTGATTATAACAAATGTAACATAGTAATATCTAAAAATGGTCAAGAGCATAGTGGCACCCAAACAAATCCCAAAGAGTGAGGTTGTTTTGGCCATTACCAAATCTATTTGCATTGAAACTCACTTTCATTTGCTGGGGCATCTATTGGGGGTAAATTAAAAAGGGCCTTGCTAAAGAAAGCAGAAGAGAAAGGAAACTTGAGAAGACAGGCTAAAACAGTTTGTATATACACTGGCTGCCAGGGCATGGTTGACACAGAATGCTTATACGTGTTCAGACATGGAAATATGACATTTTAGCAAAAAATATATTGCATGATGCCAAGAGGGAGAATTAACAGCAGTTACTGCCTTTGCATACAGTAGCCACTTACCTTAATAAACTTCTAAATAAAGAAATATGAAATCATATTTCAGCATATTTAGAGACACGTATTTCCCCAGTGATATTAGAACCCTCTGCAGTGGAATGAAATATGGAATGTTCATAAAAAGTGATGAATAATATATTATTCCTCCAAGATCACCAAATGCAAACATTTTATTTCAGTACGAAGACAATTTGAAAACAGTATTTCAAAGCTTACTTTTTGGTTAAATTGGGTTAAAGTCCTTTTCCAAGGTAGATCAATGTTTGAGGAATGATGGAATATTGCTAGAGATAATTTGCCTGATTCATAGCTCTTTCCACCTGTTTAGGAGAAAGAAATTTAGCAAAATGAAAACATCTGCACATTCTCTTAATTTGTCATTTTAAGTAATATTTTCATGAACGCAAAGCTCACGTATTTCCACTAGTCTTTAGTAAATAATTTATTCTTCAAATATGGACATTCTTACTGTTTTGATGATAAGATAGGAAGTCAATGGTTTTCATAATTTACTACTATCTCAGCATGTTCTATTTTAATATTTTGAATAATTTGAACTATGTGAAAATCACCCAATATATCACTTTTATCCATTCCCTAAAATTTTGTCCCCAAAGTGCAGAGAGGCCTGAAGACACACATTTAAAAGCTGACACGAATTAGTTATGTACATTAAAAGAAATATTTTATTTATGTCATCATTTTGAGAAAGTAGATTCAATTTGGTCCAAAATATTTTTCCTTATTTTAATTAAAAATTATCCCTGCAGTAAAT
Organism: Ailuropoda melanoleuca; assembly: GCF_002007445.2. Classification (NCBI taxonomy): domain Eukaryota; kingdom Metazoa; phylum Chordata; class Mammalia; order Carnivora; family Ursidae; genus Ailuropoda; species Ailuropoda melanoleuca. The sequence goes on along the minus strand of NW_023248115.1, from coordinate 610 downwards.
TTTTAAAATAATTTTTAGTCAAAAATAATTTTTCCCTTATATTCATGATTTAAAAAATTTTTGGTCATATATATTGACAATTTCAATTAGAGCAATTTAGAATTTTACTATTTTAAATTTGAAAGCAACAATAGTTGTAAAAATATGAATGGAGATATTACAAGTTTACTAGTAGCTTTAAAAATTTTTAACCAAATGTATGATACTAGTATATTTGATAGGTGGCAGTATGGGAAAATTACGTTATTTTTTGGCAATAGGGAAAAAACCCTAAGTTGACATTTCCCTAGTATGAAGTCAATACAATGCACCTAATACTAAAAAAATGAAAAAAAAAATTACCCCAAGAATGTATTTGAGGCTAACAGGAAAAAATACTAATGTAATAAGCTAAAATAGATGAATTTAATTGCCTATGGGGAAAGAGAAATCATGAAGAGGGAGAAGGGGAGAACAGAAGCCTGATATTTTTTGAGCTGGTATTTCTAAAATCATTTAATGGTTTAAACCTTGTGCATATACATTGGTGCTCTTTTTTTTAATTTAATGATAAGACGAAAGGGAAATGTATTCTTTTTTTAAAAAATATTTTTTGTAGTCTTTCTTTCTT
>NW_023248114.1:0-3197 GCF_002007445.2 Ailuropoda melanoleuca | reverse complement strand
AAACTGATTACATGGAAAAACTGCATATAAGTCTCTAGAAATAGACTGCTATCGCGTTACACACAGGTGAAACAATGTGTAAAAATTTAAAATAATTCACACTCAGATTACACACATCTTTAAGTTTCCATACCACTTTTAAGAATTGAGGGGTGCCTGGGTGGTTCAGGCGGTTAAGCGTCTAATTCTTGATGTTGGCTCAGGTCATGATCTCATGGTCCTGAGATCGAGCCCCGTGTGGGGCTCTGCACTGAGTGTGGAGTCTGCTTAAGAGTCTTTCTCCCTTTCCTTCTGCCCCTCCCCCTTTCCCTCTCTTTCTCTCAAATAAATAAATAAATCTTAAAAAAAGAAGAAACCACTACTTGAAATTGTAGGACGGATTGTATGAAAATCCCTTCAAAGATGAGCATAGAAAAAATTTTGATTGCATGTCAATATATTTTCAAATGCTTATGCCTTTGTCTTTGTTTTCAGCGAAAATAAATTGTTTTAGCTACGTATGTGTCATTTTATGATTCTCACTCTTTCTGATTTTTCCCGATCACTCTTCAGCAGTATCCTATATGATCAATAACAGTGGTGTGTGAGTGCTGTGTATAACCAGGGAATCATGATGGAACTCTAGGGGGGGAGGATATTTGAAGAAGAACGAAGTCATGTTTGTCTGCCTGCCAGTCTGGTAAAATGGGGATTCAAAGTCAAAAAGGGAGAATCGTTACAGAAAAAGGAAGAGCAATATTTTTTGCATGTCTGAATGTGTGGCATGGAAGAATGTAAATTTTCTAAAATATAAGAGTTTTATAAAGCAGTGGGATTTTGAGTCATGTTTATTTTCTCCTTCTACAATTAGCATGCATGACTTTTACACACAGAGGGAAAAAAAGAACAATATATTATCAAGGAATGTAATAATTTGATTAAAACTTGAACTGTACTGACTGAAATTTAGGTATTTGTTTTTTAAAGTTAAATCCCTATAGCAATATAAATTTCAAATAATTTCTGTATTTCTGACATGAAAAAGAAAGGGCCATGTGTTCCTGCCACGACTGTTTGTGGGTACACATTCAAAAGGCACAGAGGGGAGAGGTTAAGGAGGAGACATGCAGGGAGGGAGAAGAATAAAGCTAATCTAGAGATTGGTTGCCCAATAAGAGAAAGTTGGGGGGCCCCTCCAACACAGAGGGAAAAGGGCTAGTTTTTCCACTTCTGAATGTTGGCTCATTAATAAGAGTTAGTTTTTGGCACATACGCATTCCCAGAAGATGGGCTATGTTTTTCTCCTTAAATTCATGTAGGCTACCCAGAAACTCATGGATTCCTGGAATTTTTATTAAAATTTTCATACAAACAAGCAATCATTTTGAAATTCCAGTTCCTGGTAATGATCTCCATGGATGTCATCAAAACGTGCATTTGCACTCAAAGACAGAAGATGAAAGAAATGGGGAAGACATTTTCCTAAAGATAGATTTTTATTAAAACGCTTATTTTTTCTTTATTCATTCACATTGAGTATTACAGCACCATTAGTAAATTGTTATTTTTATGAGTCTGTTTCACTCAGGAAATTTCTTAATTCATTACATTTTATTAGATCAGCAGTAATGAACCAAAAACAATATCATTTATTTTTATTACTACTGTAGGTTAAATCACAATGATTTATATAGCCAGATTGAAGCAATGACTGTGTAATTACTCTGTTATTGTCAACGATATATTTTTCTTAAATAAGACACTTTAACCACATGTAAAGTCGATAAATATAGAAACTTGGAAGTGGAAATAGACTAGCTAGAGCCACCATTTTGTATATAAGGTATGATGTGCATCCATTCTGGATGGTGGGCACTAGTAATGTAAGGAAACAGGCAAAACACTGGTATTGATGGGGTGACAGTGATGGGTCTCTTACTGTCAGGATTTGTGGTTTAGAATGTTACTCACTGTATCATAAATTTAAGGGACTCATTCCCTTAAGTTTAAACCAAATATGACCATTCCAGATAGACAATTGTCTACATTTTTCTTCTCTTTCTATTCAAAGAACTATTTTCTAAGCATTTCTGACCATTTTCCTTTAATGTCCTTTAAGTCCGACAGTCATAGCATGTTAGTCAATGTTCTTTCCGGCCAATCTCCTGAAGCCTTATGTCACATCCATTACTCCTATCTTCAGTAGAAATCGAGAAGCACTACTCTGACACCTGTACTGTAATCTTTAAACCACTTGAAGACCTACCAAATTTTTTTTCTCTTTCTCAGTAAATAACCTTAATCCAAATACAAGATTTTAGTAAATGAGTGTTAATTAATCAAGCCAACAAGTTTTGGAATTTTTAGTAATGTATTAATAATTGCAGCTATCATGAAAGAATTACCTTCAAAATATCTAGAGAAGAAACAATTGTGGGTCTACTATCCATTCTCTATAACCTTGTGTCCAAAAGCACTGAAAGCCAAAAAATTAACTCATTTGGCAGAAAAACTTGTTGTGTGGCTATTAATAGTCTTTATTCTACTCAGTGAGATTATTCAACTATTTTGTTGCAGTTATATTAATGTGCTTGATTACAGAGTGTTGTCCTAGAATCCATTGTGAGTGTTCCCTAGTACGTAGTGAATGCACCATATTACTTTCCAAAATGGGAAAAAAACAACAACAACAACAACAACAAAAAAAAACCTTTATTCTGAAACACATCTGGTCCAAGGGTTTTGGACAAAGGGCTGTGAATTTGGTTTGGAAAAGTGAAATGAGGTCTCCTAAGTAATTCTAAGCTATTCGCCTGGTTTCACTGATTTTTAAATATTCCCTTATCTGCTCTCCTCTACCCTGCCTGATGGTTAATTCCAAAGTGTAATGAACAGTACAAAGTCAGGTTGTTATGCACCTTGTTACGGGTACTGAGATATGATGAGGACGGCCTTGACACTCCACGTGTAGAGGATACAGCAGATGGTCTTGTGGTGAGCTGCTTGGATGAGAAATGACTAGAAATATCTTGTCAAACAGTTTTGGAGATACTGAGGTCAGCTTAGAGAACCAAAAGGGAAATGAATGTTTTACACGTAGAAATCCATCTGACCATACAGCTTTCTAAGACGTGAAGAAAGCATATAATCAGGTTCTTGTTGGATTATAACCTGCCATCACAGTCCCAGAATACTCTAACCTCATTCTGGTTTCTTGT
>NW_023248113.1:0-3291 GCF_002007445.2 Ailuropoda melanoleuca | reverse complement strand
CCCCCCAGGAAAGAATTTCCCAAGGGCCTGGCTACCTGCAATGAAGAGAAGAAAACACTGGGAGAACACATATTAATATCTCTGTGAATTGCCCCTCACCTCTTCCTCAGAAATCTGACCCCTTCTGTACCAGCTTGCCATTTAATGGGGGTGGGTGCCTAGACGCAGAGGGACAGGGCTGTGAGGGGGGTGTTAGGACACCAGTGAGTGGGGAGCATTTTGGGGGAAGCTTGTTGGCCAGCCCAGCGGGGGAGGGAGGGCAGTCTTGATCCTGAGGGCAGGAGAAAGTCCCATTCAGTTAACATCACAGGCCAGGGTTTGGATTTCTGGATCCCTTGGGATTACTCCACGTATGCATCCAGCCCTGATGCCAAAAGCTGAGATGCAACAAGTCCACTGGGGGAGGGGCCAGACACGGTGGTGCCGGTCCTGTAGGAGACAAGGAACAGGGTCTCAGGATCCCATGGCCTGGTGGGGAAGCAGCCTCATGCACCGATCCAGAGACCGTGGTGAGTGGGATGACCACAGTAGGTGACAAGAGACAGGTGGGGGAATGCGTCCTAGGCAGAGGTGACAGCTTCTGGATGGGAGATATAATGGGAGCTGAAACATCGTAGGTACATGGGGAGAGGAAGGACAGTGGAAAAAGAAGCTTAGAAAAACAGCCTAATTTTTTGGATGAATCTCAATGAACACTGAAGGCCTGACAGAGGGGATGTGTGTTTAACTTTAGCTGGACTTTTATCACGTATACTTGCTCATAGTTTAAGGGCCCTTGTCCTCAGACCCAGCTCTCACCTCCTCATCCTCCCCAAGCTTTCAGCTGGTTCTTTTACTATTTATCTTCCTTGCTCTAAATATGACATATAGGGACGCCTGGGTGGCACAGTCAGTTGAGGGTCTGACTCTTGGTTTCGGCTCAGGTCATGATCTCAGGGTCATGAGAGCAAGCCCTGTGTCGGGCTCCCCGCTCAGTGCGGACTCTGCTTGGGATTCTCTCTCCTTTCCCTCTGCCCCTACTGCCTCCCCCGTGCACTTGCTTGAACGCTCTCTCTCCCCTCTCTAAAATAAATAAATTTTCTTATAAATAAAAATAAATAAGTAAATATGACATATATTACCACTATGTGATTTTCCAATTTTGAATGTCATTCATTGAATTTCCACCATAGAAGATGAGGATTTCACTCCTTCCCAGTAAGCATAAACATATTTCCTATCCCTTGAAATACAGTTACATGATAATTTAAGTCAGATAAATATTTTGCCTTTACATTACTATTAATATGCCAAAGATGTTGAATTATATGATATACTATGATAACTTTTTTTTTTAAGATTTTACTTATTTATTTGACAGAGAGACAGCCAGTAAGAGAGGGAGCACAAACAGGGGGAGTGAGAGAGGGAGAAGCAGGCTCCCAGTGGAGCAGGGAGCCCAATGTGGGGCTCGATCCCAGGACCCTGGGATCGAGCCCTGAGCTGAAGGCAGACACTTAACGACCAAGCCACCCAGGTGCCCCATGATAACTTTCTCTTGCTTGCTTATTTTTGTGCTTTCTTGAAATTAATCATTGTCTTTGGTTTGGTTTTGGTTAGGTTTCTAATTACTTATCGTTAATTAAACCCCAAAGTATAAAATTAAACTCTAATTTAATAAATCTGGAGTAATATAAAGTACATAAATCTCCTTTCAAGGTGTTCAGACACCTGTCGGAGCCAACCAATTTTGTCTTCCTGGAATCCCTCCGAAAGCCCTGCTCTCATCTGGATGACTACCTTGGAGGCCTGTGCCCAGCCATCACCTCACCTGGGTTTACGTTTCCTTGCCTTCCTCTTGTTGCCCCCCGCCTGCACCCCGTCTTTTGGTGGAGCCCATCTCCCAGTAGCTTCCTGGGGAAAAGTGCATTAGAGGTAAATTTGTCGACACTTGAATATCTGGAAAGTCTTTCTTCTATTCTTGCAATTGATCGATAGTTTGGCTGGAAACAATTCTACATTGAGGATCATTTTCTTTTAAAATTGTAAAAATGTTGCTCCATTGTTTTAAAAATTGCTGCAATTGAGAAATATGAAAGCAGTTTGATTTCTGCTTCCTTTGTATGGAACAGCATTTCCCTTTAAATCTCATTTTCTTTTGTCCCCAGTGTTCTGGAAAGTTCACCAGGGCTTGCCTTGCTGTGGGTCTCTTTTCATCCACTGTGCTGGAACAGTCCCTTTCAATGTGGAAACCCTTCCTTCAAGTCGAGGAAATGTTCTTGAAATACTTCATTGAGGATTTCCTCTGACAGTAAGTATTTTTTTTTCTACCCCTTGATTATAGATGGAAATGCCATTTCTCTCAAACATAACCAGATTCTGTGGTCCTAGAACATATCAGGTTCCTCATGTCAGCGAGATGCCTAGGAACCTGTCCATAAGTCCTACCTTGTCATTGAGACTTTCCCTTAGCAGCCCACCTAAGGAAACACCTGTCCCAGTCCATCTGGGCTGCAGTGACACAATACCATCAACTGGGTGGCTTATAAACAACAAACACCTATTTTTCTCACAGCTCTTGAGGCTGGAAGTCCAAGGTCATGACATCAGCATGGTCAGGTTCGCTGAAAGCCCTCTTCCGTGTTGCAGACTGCCAACTTCCTGCTGTGTCATGGTGGAAGGGGCCGGGGGCCTCTCTGAGGTCCCTCTTGTAAGAACACGAATCCCATTTATCTGGGCTTCCACACTCATGACCTAAAGCCCCACGTCCTAATACCATCACCTCTGGGGGTTAGGATTTCAACATATGAATTTGGGGGGAACACAAACATTCAGAACCTAGCACACCCCATCCAGCAGTCCCTGGCTTCTCACTCTGCTTGATTCTACTCATCACGTCATAGGTGCTCAATGTCTGTTGACCTGGGTTGAGTTGGATTTTCTGAGCTGCAATTTTTCCATCTTTAAGATCAGGAGGTTGGACTAGAATTCTCAGGGCCCTATTAGCTCAAATGTCCCATAACTCTGCTAACGTCCCTGTGTTGGAAAATGACTTGTAAATGAAAACAAAACAGTGTCTGTGTTTTTTCTTCCTGTGTTTAATGAATTCTTTAGCATAATGTTTATGGGCCATCAGCTGGAGGCACTGAGGCCGCTGTGAGAGCCCTGGGGAGCTGCAAGTCACAAAACCTGAACCACCTTTAGGGAAGGAACAAACCTGGAGAGCCTGGAGCAGGGGAGGAAAATTACCTCCACCTCCAGGAAAGTGTTACTCCTTTTCCTCCAGACAACTGGGAATGGTCCCAGGCTGTG
>NW_023248112.1:0-3290 GCF_002007445.2 Ailuropoda melanoleuca | reverse complement strand
CACCATTTGCATCGACATGGATGGAACTGGAGGGGATTATGCTAAGTGAAATAAATCAAGCAGAGAAAGACTTACCCATGTTGTTTAAAATGTCATTCATTAAGGCAATAATATCGGTAGAGGTGCTCTAATAAAGGGAACATATTTTTTAACTCTTCATAGTCTATAGTTACCCTCTACTCATTAGTTGTAGCTTTCAGCAACTAATATTAGAAAATTAAAAAGTGGTAAGGATCAGTACCCTTTCTTTAACTAAGTCAGCTATGAGAAGCCATAATCCTTCAGTCCCTTGCCTTAGTCCCCAAAGCCAAACTGTGGCACATTTACCACTCAAACCAGTGTGGGAAGGTTAACTGATTTCTACTGGGTGGTGCCTACCAATAGCATAAAAGCTTTAGGCCTGTTCCATGAGGTTACCTGCTGACTGAAGATGTCCATTCTAACAATGGGGAAAAGGGTGGTATTGGAGGGATGGGGAATAAGTAAGACAGAAGAATCTTTTAGCAATAACTGGGCTAATTTTAATAGTTAAGCAGGTAATCCCCCCCCTTTAATCCTCCTCTCAAGCTGGTCAACTCCTGGGTGAGGGGGTCCCTTTAAAACATGAGCGCTTCCTGGGATTAGGAAGATTTTGATACCCATGTCCAACAGAGCCAGCCAGTGTTGCTTTTTTTGGAACCCAAACCACAGTTAACATAATAAAAGGGTAATTTTCTGCCAGAGGGGGCACTTCTGCAACCACTAGATCCCTATGTAGAATCAGGTCCTTGTCGCTGGCAGAGATCAAGAGCCAGTGTGAAAGGTAAAGCTGACTCCAAAGGGGAAACCTGTGATGGGTTTTAATCTGACTCTAGTATTATAATTGTTGCACTGATTTACCAAAGATGATCACTCAATTTGGGACCTTCTCATCACCTAAATTGTAGTATAATCTCCCTTGTTCATCTCAGGTTTCCCTTGTTTATCTCAGTGTTCATGTTCAAATAGGGGTCTGACCGTAGGTGGTTCATTTGGCCTAGGAGGGAGGCGAACTTGCTGTTGACAGTAATTTTGATTTGGATCCAGTGGGGTATTATTTGTAGAATTAACAGGCAATACTTGACTCTGAGATTGTCTTCCATGAGCTTCTATTAGATCCAGGGCATCTATGTCTTCTTTAACATTTAGCATTAGCCATCATTGTCAGTGAAGAAGATTTACATTTGTTAGGAGCCCTCCTAAGAAATAACTGGGTGGATTCAGGACTCAATTCAGCCTCCTCTGAACTTGCCAAGCCATCATACCACACACCACGTATTACCTGATAAGCCCACTTCAACATCACCAACTTGTGGAGATGATTGGCCTTAGCTAACATTCACCATTGATAGTTGGCCTGGGCCTTTGTAAAGCCTAACGTAGAGTAGGTAGCCTTGTAAGCCATAGAAATCCACATTAATAAGGTATAAATCTGGACCAAGGTCCAAAGCCTCCTCTGGAGGTCATTATAACCTTCTGCACAAATTGTGCAGGATCCTTCAGTAGAGATTCAATTATTCCATCTCGTACTATGGCAGCCAGTTGCTTAATTCCAGCCGCTGTTAGGGAGTGCTTGCTCCTTGACAGGTATGTTCTATATACCTAGGCAGCCCCTTTTTAATCTGGTTCCTGAACCAGGTCATTAAGGAGAGACTAGGCCTCAGGGTAAAAGAGAAGATGTGTCTCCCCTACCAATTGAAAACCAGCCCCTCCTTCTTGGCCCTCCCCTTTTGTCTTTTCTGTCTTAATTACTTTCTGAGTGGTCAGCACAAAATGATGGGCAAATTATCCCAGTCACTCTTGTGGTGACACCATGCTGCCTTTTCTTCTAGAGAGCACCGGTCCTCCTCCCCAGGGTCTTCCCCTCTGTCTTGTCTCCCCAGGAAGTTTGGACTCCTACCTCTTTTCTAGGTGGCTTGCTGCCACCTAGGGCAGGGCCTAGCAAGAGTCTTGTGGTTTTGACCACATGTTCAGCAGGTCAATGGCCTCCTTTGGAGTCTTGGAAGAGGCAGGGGTATAAATTTTCTTGCCTTTAGTCACGTTAAGAAATGCTTTAGCCAGTTCAGCCCAAGGATTGGGATCTCTATAGCTCTCTGGGGGAAAGGCTAGAATGGTATCTGCAACAGCACAACTGGGTGTTGCAACAGCAGAGGCATGCTAGCTGCTTGCAAAAGCTCTCCCCTAACTGTGCTTAGGAGACCAGCTTCAGCCCGATGTCTGCTGCATCAGCTCCTTTGCCTGCCATGACAAGGATGGGCTCTCATCTCAGAGTCCCCCAAATCATCAGCTTGGCTAAGGAGAAGTCCTTCCTACTATAGCCTGTTATGGGGATGGGCCCACCTACCCTTAATCCAGAAGCACGCATTTGTCCTCTTTTCCTATTCAGCCCCATGGGTTCTACAACTTCCAGCACCTGCCTAGTGAGAGACCCAGGTGAGTGGGCTGATCTCCCTCTTCCAGTTCAGCACCTGTGACCACAAAAGTCAGTTCCAATGTTGTGGGTTCACTCAAGTGCTAACATTACCACTTGGCCAGACTAATGAAGTACGAGGGGGAAGCACCAAAAATAGAATGAGGTACAACAAAGAGCAATGCCATGCCAAACTGACTTAGAAGTATTCCAAATTTTGAGTCCCAATCACTTAAGGCTTTCTGTAATCAATTTGCCAGTTGTTTGGCCTACTGATGGGGTAGACCCCATGCCAATTCCTTGATTATCATGGGAATCCTGTTCTCATCACCACTTGTGAGCATAAGGATTTTAGGATACAACCATGAGTTAACAGTAGCATGTAACAAGCATAATTTGGGTGGTAGTTTGACAAGTAGTATGAGAGAAGTCCTTCACAGCAGGAAACCTTCCAGAGAGCCATACCAGGCCACCACCCAGAAGGGGAAAAGGGCAAGAGAACTCCCAAGGGGAGGTAAAATTGGAGAGGGGGCTCATGTGTGTAGATGGTGTCACTCAGCAGCAGATGAGAAGACTCTTGATCAGAAAGCATCAATGTGCAGCATCAGCTTGAGTTCTTTTATAGCTACAGGGTTTGTTTTATCTATGTCTAGCAGATATTGGGTGCAGTTTCATGCAGTTTGTAAAAACAGGCAGACTTAAACTCTAAAATCATTAATCTTCCAAACAATAACCCAAAGGGAGAGATACTACGCTTGCTAGAGGAAGTTGACTTTATTCTTTTTTTTTATTATTATATTATGTTAATCACCATACCGTACATCCCCAGATTCCGATGTAAAGTTTGATGCTTCATTAGTTT
>NW_023248111.1:0-3290 GCF_002007445.2 Ailuropoda melanoleuca | reverse complement strand
CCCTGAGATCATGACCTGAGCTGAAATCAAGAGTCAGACACTCAACTGACTGAGCCACCCAGGCACCCCTATACATTTTTTATTGCACATGCCTGCTTCTTGTAAGGTAAAATTCCCTTTATTAGTTGGCTTGAATATAGGCTTTGGCATGAAATATATTAATATAATTCTGCTTTTGTTCATAATGAAATTACATATCATGCATTTTTTAGTCTTCAAATCCTAAGAACTTAGGAGGTAAAAATAGAATCAGCAGTAACTTGAGCTCCATACACTAAAATGATTTGTAATAGTTCAAGGTAAAATTTTAATGCTTTGACTTTAGTGTTTTAAAAAGCCTTATGGAATTCATTTCAATAGTATTGCTGAATTTTCTTTTTTTACAGAGATAACTTGGAATGGTTGGCAAGGGCCACTAACTGGGCAAAATTTACAGCTACAGCCAGTCTGGGTGTAATTCATAAGGTAATATGCACTGATCAGTATGTACAGAAGCAATTTTTCTGGAGTTAAAAAAATAAAAGTTTACTGTAATTTATTCACAAGTACATTTTGTTAAATCAGATCAGTCCTCTTACAGGAAAGAATAAAGTAAGTAAGAAAATCCCTATGTGTTTGTTTTTAATAAAAGGTGGAAATCCTTTTCCTATGAAGACTAAGACGTTTCTCAGAGGATAAATTGAAATAAGTTATTTGCATGGTCGAAGATAAATTTGGAGAAATGTTATAAAACAAGGGAAAAAATTGAAGCATTTGTTTCTAACAAGGATGTGATTGGATCTCTTAAAATTCTCTCATTTGAGTTACAAAGCTGTCTAGGAGAGAGACGCATTTCCTCCTCTTTTAGAAAGTGAATTTTCTGGAGAGAAGACGCTAGTCATAGAAAATATATATATTTTCTCTCACTTTCTCTTACACCTTTCTTGTGGTTCAAATTTACAGGGTCATGAGAAGGAAGCATTACAGTTAATGGCAACATATCTTCCCAAGGACACCTCTCCAGGTTCAGCCTATCAGGAAGGTGGAGGTCTCTATGCATTAGGTCTCATTCATGCTAATCATGGTGGTGATATAATTGACTATCTGCTTAACCAGCTTAAGAATGCCAGCAATGATGTAAGTATTGGAATGAAAAACTAATTTCTGTTACTTAAGAGTCCAGGAAAACATTGTATTTGCCAAATTATTTTAGTGAATACAGATTTTGTAGGATTTCAAAATTCCAAAAATAGAACTATTCTTAAAGAATTATTTGTTAAGGTAATTTTCTTTCCTTCTCTATAAACTAAAATTGTGCTTCTCGGTCCTTTAAGCCTTGTATGTGACAAGCAAAATAAAGTACCATATATTTGTAAAATATGTATTGTATTTGCACACTTAAGAGTCTTGGAATGTTATAACTATATGTGACTTTAGTGATCATTTAGTCTGAGTTTATTATTTTATAGAAAACTAAGTCCCAAAGAAATGCATAACTCTCAGGAATCAGAATTCTTGCTTTTTTGCTATTTTATAATTTTTAAATCTAATTCTTTTGGAAAAACTTATTAAGCAGCTTGTTCTCACTTTATGGAACCTTGAAATAGGATTTTAGACTTTAGCTTTTATGTTAGAGTAGACTTTTTTAGAAGCCTATTAGGAGAGTAGCTAAGTAAGCCAGACAACTTTGTCCTCCTATTTCAGTGAAAAGATTGAGGCCAGTAGGATCATCTGTCTTAGCTAATAAGCTCCTCATCCACAAATATTATGTACATTTATTGTATCTTTGCCTCGTGTCCTCTGGTCTCAGGTAGAAATTTTCTTATCAGACAAAGCTCTTTGGTTGCCAGCAGTAGAAACTTCTGCTGACTGACTTAAAACAAGGAGTTTACTGGAAGTAGCTTATGTAATTAAAGGAAAAGTGGATAAACCAATTCTCAAAAAGCAAAAATTAAGAGGCAGGGCAGTTCTAGGGATCTAGATAGCAGGAACTAATGGAATCATCTCTCTAGGGCCCTATTGTCAGGATGAATAAACTTGAAATGTTTTTGGGTCATTTCACTGTAGAAAGATTAAAATTTCAGAGAAAGAGCATCCGAGTGGTCTGTTTTGGGTCACAGTCCCACACTTTGAGTTAGGAGAAGGTAGGTGCTTATTAAATGGCAATCCCACCAAGACTAACCAATGGGAGAGGAATATTTTCCAGGCAAGATTGGGGTGCTATCACCTGTAAAAGGAGACTGTGCACTCAAAAATGACACATGACCACTAAAGTGTCCCTCTTGAAATTAAGACCAACTTTTGCCCTTGACCCCATTTTTGTCCCACTTCTTCCCACTTCCTTACAACCGTGTTCTATTAGATACCCTTTTCTCCTCTCTTCAGGCTCCTTCCCCTCAGCCCATAAGCATATTCAGGTCTCACCTATCCTAAAAAAAGTCTTTCTTTGACCCGTGCTTCTCCCTCTTAGTTACCATATATCTCCCCTTCTCATGTAAACTTATTGAAAGAGAGCTGTACCCTTTCCCTCCACTTTCTTATCTTTCATTCACTTCTTAACTTACTGTTAGCATCAGCAAGCACCATTCTTTTGAAACTGAAATTGCTGAGATTACCACTGGCTGTCTGCTTCTCAAATACTTTGATCATTCTCACTAGGTCAGCTGTTCTGTGTGTTTAATATCACAATATATTTTTAAATTAGAATAAAAGCTTGGACGTGTAAGTACAGTGTTCCAAATCAGAACCTATGCTTTTCCCCCTAGATTGTTCGACATGGTGGCAGTCTGGGCCTTGGTTTGGCTGCCATGGGGACTGCGCGCCAGGATGTGTATGATCTGCTAAAAACAAACCTTTATCAGGATGATGCTGTGACAGGTAAGTGATTCTTTCCAGAGAAAACAAACTTTAGGATTAACTAATGTAACTTTCTATTTATATTTTGTAGTCCCTAGAAATCTAATAGATTACTTGTAGAGGGAGTGGATTTTGCCCTGTTCGTCAAATTCATAAAAATAGGTTTTGTGATATACAGGTTTTAAAAATGGTATATCCTGTGTATCTGTCTATATAACTGACTTTTGCAAATAGAAATTAGAGTGATCTACTTGAATCTCAGAGCTGTCTACATTGCTTGGTGATAATGTAGAATGATGTCGTTATGTCTCCTTTGAAATCATTGTAGGATTCAGTGATGCATTCTGTCAAGATTTTTTTTTTTTTGAAGATTTTTTATTTATTTGACAGAGGTAGAGACAGCCAGCTAGAGAGGGAACACAAGCAGGGGGAGTGGGAGAGGAAGAAGCAGGCTC
>NW_023248110.1:0-3287 GCF_002007445.2 Ailuropoda melanoleuca | reverse complement strand
TGGGAGAGACCTCGTTTCAAATGTTGGCTATTTTATGCAGTTTGACCGCTTAGTACCCGTTTCTTTGCGTGTTGTTTTTCAACAAATAAAGTCAGAAGAGTTTTGCATCAAGTCCCTGGGCTGAGTCATCTTGCGGGTAGTCCTTGTGGACTGGCCTCGTCATCTCAGTGTCTTGAATGAGCCGCCTTGACAGGTTTAAATGTCCTAGGAGCAGGAGACAGGAGTGGGGGCAGCACAGGGCAGTGGAGTCAGTGTTTTGGCTCATGGTAAGAGTTCGTTTCACAGAAGTTTATCCCATGATTTATAAACAACACATGCAGGCTTAGGGCCATGTTGTGTGCAATAATGAGCGTACATCAAACAGATTTTAATCAATCCAAATCTGTGTCCCGATTAAAAAATTTTTTCCAGGCTGAACATGTGTAAAGAATGTTAATATATTCATGAGGCAGAGCAGGGGCAGGTGCCAGCATCCCGGTGAGCTGCTCACTCTCTGGAGTGGGTGCTCTGGCATTTTGGGCACCAGGTGCCATCGGCAGGGGAGGTACTTTTCTTTTTTTAAGATTTTATTTATTTATTTGACAGCGAGCAATAGCGAGAGAGGAACGCAAGCTAGGGGAGTGGGAGAGGGAGAAGCAGGCTTCCTGCCGGGAGCCCGATGCAGGGCTGGATGTGGGGCTCAATCCCAGGACCCTGGGATCACGACCTGAGTCAAAGGCAGACGCTTAACGGCTGAGCCACCCAGGTGCCCTGCCAGGGGAGGTACTCTTAATCCGGGAAGATGGTCTTAGCAGGTTTTTCTTGTCGCAAATGACCAATCTGGAGGTTTCTGTAGCCCTACGTTGGTGGTCTCTGGCTGACACGATGATTCAAGGATGGGCTGTTTCCCTTCAGTGACAAACACAGGTCTAAGGGTCCATTCCGGAGGGTTTAACTGTGCATTAGGGTTACCCCTATCTAATTTGAGGGCAATCTTCCTCCCATGTATCTTTCAAAAGCAGTCCTGGTCTTAAAGATCATGAAGGCTTCTGAGGCTAATTAAGTGAGAAAAAGCTCTAATGCGGTAGCAGTTCGAGACAGCGCCTTCAACGCCCCTTGATAATTCTACAAGCACTTAGCGAGTTGGAGTCTGTATTAGAATATGACCTGCCTTGTCTCCCAAACAAACCTGGCCCGGTCTTACCTCATCCCTTCCCCTCTCCATCCCTCCAGATTAAACAGTCCATTTATTCATTATTCTAGGAAACTCTCGTTGCCCAACTTTTTTTCTTAATGACCAGGCTTCTTTGCAGAACTTCGGGGATGGCAGGTCGGGCGCAGGCCATCCTGCCGCAGGGCCCAGGTGAAAGCTCAGCTCTGTACCAGGAGACTGCAGATGGAGACTCAGCACTTCTCGTCCGAAAATAGAGAAAATACCAACTCACGAGGTTATGGTGAAAATGAAAAAAGATAAAATATATCCTCAAAAAATTAAATCTATAATTACCATGTGAATTCGGTACCCAAATGAATCAAAAACATGTAGGAACCTGCTCATATAACAGCACAGTTCAGGATCCACACGTCCAGATGAAGGGATAAATGAAATGTGGCCTGTCCATACGATGGAATGGGATTCTCCATAAACAGGAACGCAGAATTGGCACGTGCTCTGGATGAACTTGGAAACCGTCAGGCTCAGTGAAAGAAGCCTGTCACAAAAGGCTCCATGTGGTAGGATTCCACTTACATGAAATGTCTGGAATAGGCCATGGTGATAAGTGGTTGCCAGGGCCTGAGGGAAAGGGGAATGGGCAGTAATTGCTCAATGGGTGTTGAGTCTCCTTTGGAGACAATGGCAATGTTCTGGAACTGGCTAGAGGTGACCGTTGCACAACAGTAAATTTTATGTTATATGAATTTCACCTCAAATTTAAAAAATCAAATGTGAAAGTTGTAGCACATTGGTCCAGAGCAGAGCTAACAGTGTATTTTCTTCCCAGAGGACATGTGAGGAACACCCCCACACCCCCAGACATGGCTCCAGTGTGAATTATTCCACTCTGCAGTCAGTTCTGGCTGTTACTGGAAATTAGCTGGGGTGTGTGCCGTGGAATACCACGGAGCCTTTCAGAGGGGTGAGTGAGCTCTTATTTTCCAGACTGAGAGAAAACAGAAAATCACAAAAGGATAGGTACAGTACAGTCCCCCTTATGAAAATTGTAAAGCACATTATTAATTGCACGTGGAAAACACACGGTCAAAAAAACAGTTTTGGAGTTGCCCCAAAGTCAGGGCAGTGGTGCCTCCAGGAAGGGAAGAGAATGGCAATGAGGACTAGCGATACAAGACTTCCTAAAACAACACTCTGAGGCAAATACTAAAAACACTGTCACGTGATCTAGATGGCGGTGCCCAGGTGTCGTTATATACTGAGAGAAAGTAAAAATAATGATGGCAGTGGTGTTGCTGCGGATGATGGTGATGGAGGTGATGGGGATGGTGATGCTGGCGCTGGTTACAGTGACCATGGTGACGGTGATGATGAAGGACGTCCCCAGGAGAGACCTGCAGGGACAAGTCTCCCACCCGCTTCAATTTTGGCTGCAGCAGAGGCTCCCTCCTTAGTTTTAAGGCTGGGGCCCCCGCTGCTGTTTTCATGGATGGGGCTGATGGGCTTCAGGAAGGAGGTGGGGCTCCTGACCTCCTCGTTTCCTAGGGAGGTTGGGAGGAGTGGGGCAGCCATGCTGAGGGAAAGGACCCTCTGTCTGCTGCACGGACGTTGTCAGGAGCCACACTCCATGGATGCAACGAGAACACGTGGCCTTGGTTAAACTGCTTGCAGGAGAAATCTGGAGCACCTGCACTTTCCACGCTCATTGCGCATCAATCCTGCCTTTGCAGATCCCGGAAAGGTTCTCCAGGGCTCTGTAGCCAGCCTCGTTACTCAGAACGGAGGTTTCATAGACACTAAATCAGGCCCTTTCCCACAGGTCACCAAGCCTGAGTGGCCCCACTGGGACAGCCTTCCCCAGCGGGAGGCTGAAATGTTCAGACCCCCAGCACTTCTCCAGGAGGTGGGGGCCCATGTGCCTTCCCTAGGGGCCCCCAAGGCTCAGTCCTGAGAGAAGACAGTGTTTTGTGTACTTGAAATATCTCCCTACTCTCCTTGCACTTCAGCCTTCCCAGCCTTGGCCATTTTTTTTTAAAGAATTTATTTATTTATTTGACAGAGAGACAGCCAATGAGAGGGGGAACACAAGCAGGGGGAGTGGGAGAGGAAGAAGCAGGCTCATAGCAGAGGAGGG
>NW_023248109.1:0-3288 GCF_002007445.2 Ailuropoda melanoleuca | reverse complement strand
CCTAGGACTGACTGCTGGTGTCAGTAGAAGTAGCAAGAAGTCAGTTTTGAAGGGAGGAGTTATATGGCCTAAGTCTTGTTGACAGCGTTGGCACAAGATGTGAGAGAGAGGAATCACTCAAGCATTGGGTTTGAGCAACTTGGAAGAAAGGCTCTCGCCATTCATCGAGATGAGCATCATTCAGGAAGGAGCTACTGGGGTAAGGGGAGAGGGTTCACATGGTCTTGAACATGTTAATTTTAAAATACAAATTAGAAACCCCAATTCTGTAGGGAGTGGCAATGAGATTTTATAGAATTTTAATCAAAACTGCAGCAAGTGTTTCCGAAACAGGTTTGAGGGCCTGTACGGGGAGAGGAGAAGGACAGACCAATGGGAGCCATTCTGCAGGAGGGAAGCACTGAAAGAAAAATGGTGGCACCATGTGTGGAATGCGTGGAATGTTCTGGAACGGGGTAGAGGATGGCACCAGCGAGGTCACAGTGGCAGTGTTTGGGCAGGTAGAGGAAGTGGATTTCTCAGTGGGTCCAAATAATTTCTGCATCTCACTTGTTTTTTCCTTGTCTATAGAGTCTCAGGTCAAGAGTGTGAGGCAAAGATAAATGATCTAATATTTCTAAGCCTCTTGTTTTTATCTGCAAAGTAAGGAAGATAGACTAATAATACTGATAAGAACGAATCATTATTGAATATTTTTCTGTATGCTAGGCACCACAAGAATCACTTGACAAGCATCGTCTAATTTACCCTTCACAATAACTGGCAGACTGATGTCATTTTACAGATGACGTAACTGAGATTTAGAGAGGTCAAGGAACTTTCCAGAGGTCGCATAGCTTGTGAGCAATTGAGGGACAGACACCAGGATTAAAATCCAGACACCGTGACTCTAGAGCCTGCTAAACTGTTCTATTTCCAGCTCTCATGCCCTATTACTGTAAGATAAAAATGCCACCTCATATATGTGTTAACATACTACAAAGCACTCCCAAGAAGCATCAGTGTGTTGATTCAATGCATCTGATAATAGTAGAAGCTCGCCAGCATCCAATGGTATGGTAGGCTGGCTGGATGCTGCCCCCACCCCCGCCCTCCAGCTCCCCCCTCCCCTCTCTCCATGGACCTTAGGATGTCCATGACCTGATCTCTGGAACCTGTGACTGTTGCATTACACAGCAAAAGGGATTTTGAAGATGTGATTAAGTTGGGTGTCTTGAGATGGGAAGACTGTCCTGGATTATCCAAGTGGGCCCAAGATGATGACAAGGGTTCTTCTAAGAGAGAAAGTAATAAGATGGAAGTAGAGAGAAAGATTTGAAGATGCTATGCTGCTGGCTTTGAAAATGAAGGAAAGGCCCATGAGACAAGAAATGCGAGAAACATAGTGTTAGGAACCAGAGAAAGCAAGGAAATAGATTGTTCCCTACAGCCTTCGGAAGGAAGCAGCCCCTGCAGACACCTTGACTTAGCCCAATAAAGGCAATTTTGGAAGTTCTCACCTTCCGAACTCTGAGAGAAAAAATCTGCCCCTCCTTTTTTAAAGATTTATTTATTTATTTTAGAGACACAGAGAGAGAGCATGGGGGGAAGGGACAGAGGGAGAGGGAGAGAGAGTCACAAGCAGGCTCCACATCGAGGGTGGGGCCTGACCTGGGGCTTGATCTCAAGACCCTGAGATCACAACCAGAGCCTAAACTAAGAGTTGGATGCTTAACCAACTGCACCACCCAGGTGCCCCGTCTCACTTTTAAGCCTTCAAATTTAGGGTCATTTGTTACAGCAGCAGTAGGACATGGATGCAAACAGGGTGGTGTGACAGGCATGGCCACAACGGGGCAAGGATCTGGGGACATCTAGAAATGGTGAGGTGGTGAAATCCCCGGACATGCTCAGGGGTAGGATCGTCCGTGAGAAAAAGCTCAGACGTGGCCACAGGCTGAGGAGGGCTGTAATTCCTAACACAGTTCAGAGAAGGCCGAGCTTCCCGAAGGTCAGGCCCTGAGCCCTCACTATTACAAGGCATGTCGAATCAAAGCGACTTCCGCTGCTCTGAGCAGGCTTTCTTCAAGGGTGAGGATTGCCCCTTTTCCACCAGGGGAGACTGAGTCCCAGGCACATTGGGGGTGAAGGAAATGGCAGCCAGCACAGTGCCCAGTACATAACGGCACTCCAGTAAAGTTCATCTCATTTCCTCCTGGACGGCATGACTCGGAAACAAGAAACACCCACACATCCACCCACACATAGTCGTATCTCAGAATTGAGACAAATACTTTCTCATTCTAGATTTCTAAATAAAATAAAGCTGTGGAAAAAAAATTCTACCCAAACTTAAAAGATTAAAGAAAGGAATCAGACATAGGGAGAGGCCCTGATTCTAAGGAAAGTCACGCCATTTTTATAGATATCCAGACTCATGAGCAGTCCACCCGCAAAAGGACAAAAGGTCAGCGTTAGCAATAACAAGTTACCATTGTACCTGATTGATCACCAGCTTGGGGGCAAATGCAAACATATGCTATAATAATTCAGTTTTAATCAACCATTGCATAACTAGTTGAAATACCAGTACCCTACCATTTCTTAAAAAAGATGTATTTACTTCTTTTAGAAAGAGAGAGAACAAGAGGGAGGGGCAGGGAGAGGGAGAGAGAATCTCAAGCAGACTCTGGACTGAGCACAGAGCCTGATGCTGGGCTGGATCTTATGACCCTGAGATCATGACTAGAGCGGAACTAAGAGCTCCCCACTTAACCAACTTCACCACCCAGGCACCCCAGTACCCTACCATTTTTTAACAGGACAAACTAAATTTCCTAGTTGTCCCTTATAAAGGCTGCTTGTCAAAAAACAAAAAACAAACAAGCACACACAAAAAAACCCAACAAAACAAAAACTAGGACTATTGTTTGATTTCTTCCCAAGAAAACCATTATTCATGAAACGACATTATATCATTTCAGATCTCTGAAGGGTTTTAGAGAGTGTCAAATACCCTTGGTTTCAGAGATACTGAGTCAGAACGTAATGGGTTTCGGCTCATAGTCAACAGAATTTACAAATCAAACACCAGATACAGTGTCATTTTTATTATTAACTCTTTCTGATTATTAAAAACAGTGCACTGTCATCTTAGAAAATTAAGTAATGTGGAAAAATGAACAAGAAGAAAATATAAATTACCCATAATAGAACTACCTGGATATAGATAGAACCATTAGCATCTTACCGCCTTTTTAAATGTATTTTATTTTCAGACAATTTATTCATACACACACACACACACAC
>NW_023248108.1:0-3287 GCF_002007445.2 Ailuropoda melanoleuca | reverse complement strand
AATAGGATGATTGTTAAGCTATTCAAAACTATTCTGCCAAATAATTTACCATAAGAATAGAGCAGTAATTGTGTTATTTATTTACTTATCAATCATCATATCCAGGCAAAGTTTTTCTACATTCGAGGGGATCTAGTTTTTTTTTTTTTTATTGCAATAAACTTGAGTGGTTTGTAGAAGTCTAAAACTGACACGGCTGAAAAAAAGACGTTCCCAACTAACTTATCAAATTAACACATGAACTTCATCAAATGTTATCCCTAAAGTCCTCAGAGGACAGTGAAAAGGAAGAGCCAGGAATGTGTCTGGCGTGGTTGAAGCACTCTAAAGAAGCCAGCTACCTGGAGTAGGGGGAATGAAGGGGAGAGTGAGAGGAGGAGAGGGTGGGAGGTTGAGGGCCTGGTAGAGTAGACGTGAGAGCTAGTAGGGAAGATTTTGGATTTTACTTTGAGAACCAAAGCTATAAAGGATTTTGATAACAGAAGTAATGTGCTAATACATATCTTAATAGTATTGCTCTGGCTGCTTTGAGAATTGATTAAATGTGGATGAAGCATGGCAACCAGTTAGGTAACACGTGGCTTGACTCAGTGAATAGCAGTGTAAGTGGTGAGAGCTTAAGTCAGACTTTGGAGCTAGAACTGATAGGATTGGCTGATAGACTGAATTTGGGGTATGAGAGAAAGAGAGCTACCAAGGATCACTCTAAGGATTTTGACCTGAGCAAGTGGAAGGAAGGAGAGCTGCCATGAACTTGGAGGGAAGACTGGAAAAGTAGGTTTGAGCAGGTGAGAGTTGGAGGAAGGGATCAGGAGTCTAGCTTTGGAAATATTGAGTATGAGATGTCCATTAAACATCCTACTAGAGATATTGCCTAGGCATTTGGATGTCTGAGGTGGAGTTCAGGGGAAACTTCAGAGTCATCAGCATTTGGGTGATATTTTAAAGCTATGATACCAGCTCACATCCCCAGAGGATAAGCAGAAGCATGGAAAAGAGGTGTCCAAGGATTCAGAGGTCAGGGAGGAGGACCAGCAGAGACTGGGAAGGAGCAATCAGTGAGTTAGGAGGAAAAACTGGAGCATGAATACCGTGGCAGCCAAGTAAAAATTTGTTTCAAGGTAGAGAGAATGATCAACTACGTGAGATGTGATCAGTTAGATAAGGATTACCTTTGTGTGGGTTCCTTTAAAAGCAGAACATGCAGATGAGTTCCTGGGTACGGACATTAATTAGGGAGGTGATCCCAAGAAAAGGCATGAGAGAATGGGGGAGGTGAGACCGTGGAGGAATGCCAATGAAAGGTGTGGTATCAAGGTGGTTGCTTTTGATTATGGGGGTCAGCTTCACTGCAGCATCTGAGAAGGGTGCAGAATGTTATTGGTTGACGGTTTTCTCATGAGTGTTAACTCCCCCCTAATGCCCTTGGCAGCCCCGTGGGAGAAAAGGAGGCAGAAAAGCAGCGAGAAGTGAGGTGGGTGCTTGGTAAGTGAGCATAGAACTTTGTACCACAGCTGTAGTTGAGATCAGAGGTGGGCCCAGGGAAGGCAGTGCAGACCATCACAAGTGTTTGCTTCAGAGACTGGCCGCTGTCAGATTTTACAAAGTAGACGACTTTGACCTTGAGAAAGCCTTTGATGGAGGGGCTGGGCAAGCCTGATTGGAGTAGGGTAAGGAAAGGAGAAGAGGGACTGGAGAAAGTGTAATAGGATAAAAGGAGAATGCATTAAGAGACTGCAGGGGAGTGGGATCACACATTTATTTATTTACGATGGGAGAAATACCAGCATTTAGGCTGACTGGAGTGATTTAGTTGAGAGGAAACTATGTGTGAAGAGAGAAAGAGGAATGGCTGGGACGGTGCCCTGGAGTCAGTGTGCCTGGTGCCTAAACGGGGCATTGGCCTTAGATGGGAATGTGGCCACTGCATTCGTAGTAAAGGGAGACAAAGAGTACCTGGGAAGTTGGTCCTTTCTGGTCCTTTGTTCCTTGCCTGTGAAAGAGGAAACAAGGTCATCAACCAAGAGCAAAGAGTGAAGAGCTGAGCAGTGGGACAGTGGGACTGGATGGTGGGATGTGCTGGCAGTTTGGGGAGAAAAGAGAGGGAGGGAGGGTCCTCCAGGACTGCAGTATGGGGAGTGGCCCACTGGTGAGCTCTTGGTTACTGCCCTTTGAGGGGGTTAAGTACAGAAAGCGAGAGTAAGCATTTAGGAATTTTTGTAGCAGTTGACATCGCTGAGATATTTTAATATTATTTTACAAAAGTATCAGTCTGTAAGAGATTGAAAATAAAAACATCTGGCTCCTCCCAACAGGTAGTTTGTGAAGCTCGGGGCTAGGAGTGTGGGGCTGGGGGAATGGACTGGGAAATCCTGAAAGATTGCCACAGACATTGAGAATCCCTCTGAGGCTTGTGGTCAGGAATATAACTGCAAGGCTTCTCAGCTCACCCAACCTGGCCTTTTCTCCAGCCTTGCTCGGTCCTGTGGAGAGTGCAATCAGCAGGGTCAGCAGAGAGTTGGCTTTTAGCAGGGTGTGGTTTTGCTAAGTGGGTGGGAGGCAGCGGAAAGATGCAAGTGAGTGTAGGGAGTGTGCAGTATACCGCAAAGCTGTAAGCTAGGGAAGGGAGGAAGCAAATCTTGAGGAGGGCGAGGGATACTGGAAAGGGAGTGGGATCCAGGGAATGTAGATCCTGGAAGAATGGAGGGTGGTTTAGAGTGGGAAGTCTAAGAGGAGTGAACTAGAAATATAGGAAGTGGTGATCAGAGAGCCGGAGTCTTGGTAGAGATTCATCACAACACTGCTCAAAAAGCAAACACTGAGAATGAACCTAAACGTGTTATTTTGCACGTATACAATGGACAATTTTGAAGCCACTAAAAATCATGTTGTTGTACTATTTCTTTATGGACATGGAAATGCTCATGATATGTTAAGTGAAGACAAAGTAGATTACAAAATAATTAACAAAATTAAGTTAAAAAATTTACAAAGATAATTTTTTTCTTTTTTTTAATTTAAATTTTGTTAACATATAGTGCAATATTGAATTCTGGAGTAGAATTCAGTGATTCATCACTCACATATAACACCCAGTGCTTATCACAAATGTCCTCTGTAATACCCATCCCCCATCTAGCCCACCCCCCCACCCACCTCCCTCCATCAACCCTCAGTTACCAAAGATCATTTTTATTTTTTATTTTTTTATTTTTATTTTTTTTTAAAGATTTTATTTATTTATTTATTTGAAAGAGATAGAGACAGCCAGCGAGAGAGGGAACACA
>NW_023248107.1:811-1059 GCF_002007445.2 Ailuropoda melanoleuca | reverse complement strand
ATGTCCATGCTACCCAGAGCACTCTACACTTTCAATGCTATCCCGATCAAAATACCGAGGACATTTTTCAATGAACTGAAACAAATAGTCCTTAAATTTGTATGGAACCAGAAAAGGCCTCGAATCTCCAAGGAACTGTTGAAAAGGAAAAACACAGCTGGGGGCATCACAATGCCGGATTTCGAGCTGTACTACAAAGCTGTGATCACAAAGACAGCATGGTACTGGCACAAAAACAGACACATAGA
>NW_023248107.1:611-698 GCF_002007445.2 Ailuropoda melanoleuca | reverse complement strand
GACAGTCTCTTCAATAAATGGTGCTGGGAAAATTGGACAGCTACATGCGAAAGAATGAAACTTGACCACTCTCTCACACCATACAAG
>NW_023248107.1:0-169 GCF_002007445.2 Ailuropoda melanoleuca | reverse complement strand
AAAAGCTTCTGCACAGCCAAGGAAACAGTCAAAAAAACTAAGAGGCAGCCCACGGAATGGGAGAATATATTTGCAAATGATGCTAAAGATAAAAGACCGGTATCCAAGATCTACAAAGAACTTCTCAAACTCAATACGCGAGAAACAAATAAATCATAAAATGGGCAGA
>NW_023248106.1:0-3119 GCF_002007445.2 Ailuropoda melanoleuca | reverse complement strand
ATCCTACAATGTGCAACTTAAACTTCCCCTTCTGTTTCAACTGCATTAAACTTCTCTCCATGCTAATTGCGCCAACTGTAACTTACTGATAAAAAAGTACAAGTTACTGCCCCTGAAGCTGCTGTTGCAGACGCTGGTTTGACATTGTTCACGCACAGGTCCTCTTACTTGTATTTGCCTTTGGTGCCCTCTGCCTTTCCTCTTGGGNACATTGTTCACGCACAGGTCCTCTTACTTGTATTTGCCTTTGGTGCCCTCTGCCTTTCCTCTTGGGGCACTTCCTCGCTCCTCTTCATTATTTCCTCCCTTCCTAATGTTCCCCTGTTACCCAGAGGAAACCTGATTGGATAAAAATAATTGATAATAGCACGAAACTGTTTGCATTTTAAAAGAGATCAAGGGGAGCCTGGGTAGCGCAGTCCTTAGGCGTCTGTCCTCCCGCTCAGGGCGTGATCCCAGCGATCCGGAATAGAGTCCCATATCAAGCTCCTCCGCTGGGAGCCTGCTTCTTCCTCTCCCACTCTCCCTGCTTGTGCTCCCTCTCTCGCTGGCTGTCTCTGTCAAATAAATAAATAAATAAATCTTTAAAGATATATATTTTAAAAAAATTAAAAAAATAAAAGAGATCAAAACAGTGTGACACAAAGGAATGAAATGCTAATTGGTATATAATCTCAGATAGGAAAAGTTGCAAATCATCTCAAATATGCTAACCACCGCTTACTGTATAAAATGGATAAAAAATCAATTTTTACTTTCATATTTATGTCATAGTCTGCAATATTGAAATTTCATAATCTGGAAAATGAGGAGAATGAAGGAAAATTTTTCAAGTGACTAATTCTTTGCAAACAGTTCAGCCTGAAACAGTGTTTATTGGGGGTGGGGAGAGGCACAAGGTAGGTCGAGACTGATTTTTGTTAAGTAGGCACCTTTATGAAAACTATTTCCAAATTATCTATTTAAATTTTTAACTAAATAATATATACATAAATAAATATTTATGTATAAAATTAGAACATTACAGAAAAAGCTAAAGTCTCTTTAAGCATTAATCTCTTCCTATCCTGGTTATCTTCCCTTGTTGCCCAGAGATAACCATTATTAGCCATTATTATAAACTTGGCATGTATCCATCCTTAAAAAAACAAAAAAAAAAGCTTTATTGAGGTATAATTATCATACACCCAGCTACACATATTTAGACCGTACACTTTGATAAGTTCTGACATGCATGTACATCTATGAAACCATTACCCCAAGCTCTACGTGGTGGACCTATCCATCCCCCAGGTTTACTCCTTTCCCTTTGTAATCACACTTCCTTCCCAACCTCCAGCCTAGACACCCACTGATCAGCTTTCTATCACTATAGATGAGTTTACATTTCAGTAGGTTTATATAAATGGAGGCACATATTATGTAGTCTTCCCTTTTTCTGGCCTCTCTCACTCAGAATAACTATTTGAAGATTCATCTGAGCTGTTATGTGTGCAAGAGTTAATTCCTTTTATTACTGAGTAGTGTTCCACGCTAAAGGTATACCTCAATATTTTTACCCATTTACCTCTTGATGGACATCTGGGTTGTTTCCAGTTTGGAGTTATTACAAATAAAACTGCAGTGAACTGTGCACAAGTCTTCATGCTAGATGTGTGACTTTTAAAAACTTGGATAAATATGTAGAGGAGCAAAATCATGTTGTAGGTGCGTATTTAAATTTTCAAGAAAATGCCAAATGGTTTTCCAAGCAGGCTGTACACAACATTGCAACCACCGGGAGGAGGATTCCAGTTCCTCCA
This sequence comes from Ailuropoda melanoleuca, assembly GCF_002007445.2. Lineage (NCBI taxonomy): Eukaryota > Metazoa > Chordata > Mammalia > Carnivora > Ursidae > Ailuropoda > Ailuropoda melanoleuca. The sequence goes on along the minus strand of NW_023248106.1, from coordinate 1,317 downwards.
CATCCTCGTCAATATTCAGCATGATCAGTCTTTTAAATTTTAGCTTTCATAACAGGTGTTAAAGTATCTCATTATGGTTTTAATTAGAATTTCCTAAAATGCTAGTGATGTAAGTGTTTATTTGCCATCTTCCTTGGTGAAGGGTTTCTTTGAATGTTTTGTCCATTTTCATTGGGTGGTTTGTTTCTTTATGTGTTGAGGGTTCTTTTCATATTTTGGGGAAAAGTCCTTTGTCAAACACATCATTTGCCAATATTGTCTCCCAGCGGTGGCTGGTCTTTCCATTATTCTAAGTTTCTTTAGAAGAGGAAAATTTTAAAAATTTGATGAAGTCCAATATTTCAATTTTTAAATAGGTATGTATTTTTGGTGTTGTACCTAAGAAATCCTAGCTGAACCCGAAGTCACAAGAATTTCTCCTCTGTTTTCTTCTTATAGTTTTAGGTTTTTATATTCACGCACATTGCTTTCAGACATGGTTTAATTGCTCTTCAGTGAATAAGGGTGGTAGGTACACATTTAATTTTTTTAAGAAACTGCCAAGTTGTATTATTTCTGGCTTCATTTTTTCCTTTATTGGCTTATTAACCATAACTCTTATTTGTTGGTTGTTTTAGATTTTATTTATAGATCTTTAACATATCACGGTACAGCTTTAAATGATATTTTAACAATTCCCACATTAGAACCTTAGAAACATATACTTCCTTTCTCTCCTCCAGGCTTTTTTTTTAAATTTTCTTTAAAGATTTTATTTATTTATTTGACAGAGATAGAGACAGCCAGCGAGAGAGGGAACACAAGCAGGGGGAGTGGGAGAGGAAGAAGCAGGCTCATAGAGGAGGAGCCTGAGGTGGGGCTCCATCCCATAACGCCGGGATCACGCCCTGAGCCGAAGGCAGACACTTAACCACTGTGCCACCCAGGCGCCCCCTCCCCCAGGCTTTTGAGTCATTGTTGACATTAATTTCACTTCCACATATATTATAAACCCCACATATATTGTTACCATTTTGCTTTAAAAATCTATTAGCTTTTGGGACACCTGGGTGGCTCAGTTGGTTAAGCATCTGCCTTCAGCTCAGGTCCTGATCCCAGGGTCCTGGGATCAAGCCCACATTGGGCTCCTTGATCAGCAGGGAGTCTCCTTCACCTTCTGCCTGCCACTCCCCCTGCTTGTGCTCTCTCTTTCTCTCTCTGACAAATAAGTAAATCTTAAAAAAAAATAAATAAATAACATAAAAAACCCATTCTGGGTTTTTTAATAGTTTCTGTGTCTCTACTTAGCTCACTGAACCTATGGAATACAGTTACAAT
>NW_023248105.1:0-3287 GCF_002007445.2 Ailuropoda melanoleuca | reverse complement strand
GTTCGGCCAAAGGGTCATCCTGCGGTATTAACGGTCACGACACAGACCTCCTCCTTTTCGCTCTTCTTTTCACCCGCCTCCTTTCCAATTTGGGGCTTCTCTTCATTCCAAATGTATAAAAGCATTTATAAGGTGTGAGAGTCCGTTCCTCGCTGAGCCCGTATTTCCCACTGAACCAAACGCAGTTCCTGTAACGTCTCGTCAGTCTCTGTGCCTTGAAGAAATGAAGGATACTTGCATCTCTGAGTTGCTCAATTTCACTAGCACAAAAAAATCTTCCCTCTTTCTCAATCTCTCTTTTTAATTGGTATATTAGGCTACCAGGAGAGTAAATCGGGTCCTACCACGAGCCGGAAGACGACGGGACGGGTCGCAGTACAATGCCGCTCAGACTCGCAACGCTCAGGAGCAGGGGTCCGCTCTCTTGTCCTGTTTGGACGGCTTTCAGATAATAATTGTTCAAGACACAAAGAACAAAATTATAAAAGCGCAACAACACCGTCTTTCGGGCTTACGGACAGACATGCACGTCGATGGATTATTCTGGAAGTTTAGACCTGAAGTGCATTCATTTCATAGAATAGTTTAAGATGTTTATAGTCTCTCCTTCATCTCCCAGGGATTTAAGTTTCAAATCAGTTGTTGCTTCTTCCCACACTGGAGCTCAAGCAGGAAGAGATTCCTTCTCCCCTGGAAAGGAATCCAGGACTCCGGCGTGTTGCCCTTCATCTTTCATTTCCAAGCACTACTGTGACATTTATAAATGTAATCCCCTAATTTGGTGAGGAAACCCAACCCCCCACTTCTAAGGCCCTGCCTTCAATGCAACAAAGCCAGTGGGTCGTACCACAACCAGGGGGGTTTCTGACTCCCCAGACCTTTGACCACCCTCTTTCCCCTGTGCTGCAGCTTTTCAGTTAGGAAGTTAAAGAGAAGAAAAGAAAAATATTTAAAATTCAATCACAAGTGTGTCTATGCATCATTAAAGACAGACCTTTGTCCTGTTGCTTTCTAAACTTTGAATGTGAATTCTTCTTCTCCAGATTACTGTTGTACTTTGTTCTTCTGGAAAAAAGAAAAAGCTTTAAGCACCCTAAAATGAGGCTTTCACCTGATACTAATTTTCTTCTTAGTTATAAAGGCTATTGTTTGTTTGAACAAAGAGGGATAGGAGCGATTAGTAGCTGTTTACATTATAGGAATGAGGGCAGGAGGGAGGAGGGGAGAGAACCTTCTTCATTAATGAGCCAGGGACACTGATAGTCGCAGACCAGCAAGCACTGAATCGAAAGGGGACACCAGGATTTTTTATTCTTTCCCTGCAACCAAGACACTATATTTATCATCTGTTAAATGCCAATAACATGTTTTAGACAGCTCTAGGTTAGTGTTAAAATTTAGATTAAACAAGCAGTTGGAGTCTGATTGAAAACAGCAACAACAACAACAAGCCTGCTGAGAACTGTAAACCCGCTGTAGTCACACCACCATCTTGGATGAGCTGGAGGCGTCCACACTGAACACACAGGGCCAATGTGCAGATCTGCCACGAGGGTCTGATTCACCCGGGGAATCCTGGCCTTTAGGGAGGAGGCGGCCCCTTACACAAAACAGGCATTCAATAAATATTTACAGAACAAAGAAGTGAATGGATTTCACTTGAATCCAACATGATTCCTTTGTACCTGCATAATTCACTTTCCTTTTAGTAATCTGAAGTTTTGCTGAAAGTGTTCATCTGAAATCTCAGAGCAGAAAAGTTTCCAATGCTTCAAAACTCACTGGAAACCCCTCCAATCCAAGCAAGCATCAGAGTTAAGCCATAGGTTCCTAACCTTAGTCAGAATATTTTTATTTTTATTTTAAAAAGAGCCGTCAGTATGAAAAAAGAAGTGTGATACCGTATGATAGGTATTCTCCTGCTACCCACTAATTTGACATTAGACCTGATTATGTGTTTGTTGCAGATTCAGACGGAGCATAGGAGACACAAGCCAAAACTGTGTTTTTACTCTTTGGGGAACAAACTCAGAAATGGGAGAAGAGTAACACATGCAGATTAAATATGAGGCAGGGTCCCAAATTTTAATAGGATTGTTTTTAACTTAATAGGTACTCAAAGCATTCAATGAAGGCGTAATTTGTCAGCCAGAGGTTACTCTATTGTCCCCTGAACCAGCAAAGCGGGTTGTCGCACTAATTCAATTCACCAGGGAACCCGTGTTTACCATCCAGGAGTCCTAATGGAAAGGCACACAATTTTCAAACTGGAAAAATTAATAAGGCACGTTGCCCCTGAAGCCTCCGTACCTTGCTGTATTTCTGTCTTGAAGAGAACAAGCTACATTTCAAAGGACCATTTTCCTCCATGTGGAAATATTTATTTGCTCGCTACTGAAGGGCTGCCAGGAAGTACTAAAGCATTTCATGTTTGGAGTTTCAGGAGCAAATTGCTTCTGCACACGTTGTCTTCAGTCGGTGGATGCTGCTGTGTTCTCTGCCTCTCCATCATGACTTCATTAATCTTTCTTTCTAATCCAAGAGTCTTTCATTTACGGCTTCTAGAAAGCCAGGTGCATTGCAGTGATCTCCGGGGTAGGACGGTCGTTCGCTGTGAATATACAGGGCTTCCTTACTGAGCCCCGAGAGGTGCTGGGCACTGGCCGGGCAGAGCCCTCCAGCAGGGGCTGCGGAGAGGACGGGTCACCGGCCCAGGGACCCAGGCCCACTTCTCCGGGCCACCCCGAGTTGGGAGCGGGGAGGGAGTGGGCTCTTCCCTGACACACACAGACTTCAGTCCTCTCTGCGATCCCACGCTTCCACGCTGCCCGCCAGAAAGGGAAAGTTCCCAGGCTGGTGGGTTCCTCCGGGGGCTGCGGGCCAACCGCGCTGCAGAGAAGGGAGGGCGCGCGGGGCGGGCAGGGGCGGGCAAGGCTCCCACAAGTGCCTGTTCTGCATCCATTTACGAAAGTGCTTAGGTTGCCTTTAGACGTTGTGCTCTTAAAAGCGAAAATTTGGCGTTTTGCGTTTAATCCCGACCAAAGCTCTTGGGTCTATTGACTTAAAAGGTCTTCAAATTGCCAAGACTTTGCAGCTTGGGTAACATCTTCGGAGAGATTAAGAGGGTCGAGTTTCCAAAGCCCCTGTGGGCGCGAGCCCTCGGCCGTGGGCCCTGCCGGAAGAGCGGGCCGGAGCGGGAAACCCCCGCGGGCCCGGTCCTCCGTGCGCCCCCGAGCGCGCGCGGCCAGACCCCAGCCCGCGTGGCCGGCCCCCGCGGCAGCGCCGCA
>NW_023248104.1:0-3284 GCF_002007445.2 Ailuropoda melanoleuca | reverse complement strand
GGGGGGGGGCGCGTTAGAGGGAGAGAGAGAGAAGCAGGGTCCCAGCTGACCAGGGAGCCCAACCTGGGGCTCGATCTCAGGACCCTGAGATCATGACCTGAGCTGAAGGCAGAGGCTTAATCGACTGAGCCACCCAGGCGCCCCGGTAGTGAGCATTTAAGAGGGGGCGAGTGTAACAAGCCAAAAGGTAGGGCATTTGGAAATTTGACAGAGAGAAGGAGGGAAAGAAATATCTAAGAGTCCTCCTAGAGTTGGAGCAGGCATCAAAGGGTGGCCTGAAAGATTACCCCTGCAAAGGGTCCCAAAGTTAATAGGAACTGACTGTGGATGCATTTATTGCCCAGGGAGGGCATTGTCAATAAAAAGAAAGCAATCAGCTGGAAATTAATGGAGACTAAGAGCTGGAATTGAAACCAGTAGAAGCAGTTTATCCAGAAGCTTAATGAAAACATCAGGAAAAGAGACAAGGAAAAACCTCCTGGCCCAAACAACAGTTACCCATGGTGGAGAAGGGGAGTCAGGGAGACTGTGTGCATGCCCAAGGCCATGCCCTTTTAGTGGTGACATCAGATGCTGCACATTGCAGAGATAGACCTCGCTGATCTGGTCCAGCCACATCACTACACAAATAAATGGGCAAACAGCAAGTCCAGGGAGATCAACACCAGAGCTGCTACAATATAGGGCCTAAATCCCCCAGGTTTCAATAGAAATTGTAAGACCTAGAAAGAAATAGGGAAGTGTGACCTATGCACCAGGTAAAAGAAAAATCAGGCAACGAAAACTGCTTGTGGGAGGACCCAGAATAGGATCTAGCAGAAAGAGACCTCAAAGCACGTATAATAAATATGGCCAAATAACTAAGGGAAACTATGCTTAAAAGAATAAAGGAAGGTGTGACGACAATGTCTCCAAATAGAGACTATCCAGAAAGATAAGTTATAAAATGAAACCAAATGGGGAACTTCTGGATTTGAAAAGTATAATGACTGAAATGAAAAATTCTCCAGAGGGCCTCAAGAGTTCATTTGTTTTGGCAGAAATAAGAAAGTGAACTTGAAGAGAGATGGGTAGAGATCAGGCAATCCTAAAATCAGAGAAAAGCAAATATAAAGAAAAATTAATAGGGCCTTAGAGAAATGTGCATTCAACATTACGTGTCCATCAAACATACGAATATACATGCAATGGGGTATACTAGAAGAGAGTAGGCCAATAAAGGAGCATACAAAATATTCAAAGAATGCGTGGCTGAAAATTGCCTAAATTTGGTAAAAACTAATATGGGCATCTAAGAAGCTAAATGTATTCTAAGTAGGAAAAATCCAAAGGGATTCATAGCCAGATTTTGTACCACATCAGAGTAAAGTTTTTGAAAATCGAACACAAACTCTTGCAAGCGGCAAGACAAAAATGGACCTACAAAGGACCTGCAATGAGATTAGCTGATTAGCAGAATATTCCTCATTAGAAACAGTGGAGGGCAGAAGGTGTTGTGCTAATATATTCAAAGTGCTGAAAGGAAAAAAACAATCTAGAACCAAGAAGTGTGTGTGTGTGTGTGTAGAGAGAGAGAGAGAGCAACCTACCTTTTGTGAATGAAACTTAAATATATTCCAGATACATAAAAATTGAGAGAATTTGTTGCTAGCAGAGCCACCTTACAAAAAATACTAAAGGAAGTTCTTCAGGTGGAAAATAAATGATACCAGAGAGTAACTTGAATTTGCATGAAGAAAAGTGTCAGTAAAGGTAATTACGTAGGCAATAATAAATGATAGTATAAATTAAATATACCTTCCTGCTCTGAAAAGACTGTTAAAAAGAATTGCATGAAGGAATCTATATAAAATTTTATTTATAGATTAATAGCATACAGATATGCAATGTAATTGACAATAAAAACACAAAGAATGTGGGTGAGAGCAAAGCTATATGGGAGTAAGATAATAACACCAGATGTTAACTTGAATCCACAGGAGCAAGCAAAGAGAACCAGAAATGGAAAATAAAACAAACTCTATAAATATAGACTTACACTCCCCTCAGCTTTGAAAAAATACATTTATTTATTTAAGTTTATTGAGATACATTTGACATATAACATGATGTAAGTTTAAGGTGGACAATGTGTTGATTTTATACATTTATTTACATCAATATGATTGCCATCGTAGTGTTAGCTAATACCTCTATCATGTCACATAATCTCTCAACTCTTTTTAAAGCCCTAAAATTATATAAGTAATGATTATACATGGGCAGAAAGGCACTCCCAGTGACTGTTCCTTCTGGCTCAGTAGAGTGAGTAGGCACAAACACCCAGCTCTCAGTTTTTCCCTGTTAAGTGCCGGACTGTGTATCTAACGTCCTAACTTTCCCGGCTCTACCCTTAAGGTCAGGTCTTCCACTTAGCCTGCATTAGGCATCTGAAGAGACAAAAATCTGTTAGAACTAATAAATTCAGCAAAGTTGTAGGATACAAAATCAACATACAAAGATCAGTTATGTTGCTATACATTATAACAATGAACTATCAGAGCAAGAAATTAAGAAAACAGTCCCATTTACAATATCACCAAAAGCAATAAAATCCTTCAGATGAATGTAACCAAGGAGATGGAAGAGCTGTATGCTGGAAAGTATAAGACATTGATGAAAAACTTGAAGAAGACACAAATAAATGGAAAGATGTCTTTGTTTTGCATGGTCCTGGTGAACTTGTGAATGCTGATAAAGATTCCCAGCCCCCACTCTTGACCTATGAAATAGGATTTCTGCTGATGGGCCCAGAAAACTGTTTTGAGAAGCTCCACATGAGTCCTAACGCCGCTAGTTCAAGGGCTTGCATTTGAGAACTACTGGACTTTTTTCTCATTTTTGCCAGTCTATATCTTGTCTCTGGCGTATATTATAGCACTTGTAATACTTGATTATATTTGTTTACTACTTTGTATTTCCAGTATTATTATGATAAGCTTCTTGCCTGGAGACATAGTAGGAACCTAAGCATTCTCACATGGTCTCTGCCTTTCCTTTGGTCTTCCTCTTTGAATATTTTCTCTTCTTCCTATCTTGTTTCTGCTTACGCATTGGCTGGGACTGAGCTGGCAGTACTTTGTTCCCAGCCTAACCAACCATATCTTTTCTTTCTCCTTACAGGATTGCCCATTTCTTTTTTTTTTTTATATAATAATATTTCTTTATTGTGCTAGTCACCATACAGTACATCCCTGGTTTTTGATGTAAAGTTCGATGATTCATTAGTTGCGTATAGCACCCAA
>NW_023248103.1:0-3192 GCF_002007445.2 Ailuropoda melanoleuca | reverse complement strand
GAGGGAACACAAGCAGGGGGAGTGGGAGAGGAAGAAGCAGGCTTCCCACTGAGCAGGGAGCCCGATGCAGGGCTCGATCCCAGGATCCTGGGATCATGCTCTGGGCCGAAGGCAGGCACTTAATGACTGAGCCACCCAGGCGCCCCTACAAATTGATTTGTATAAAGAGCGTATTAATGTGCTCATGATAAAATCATAGCTATCACATACTGCCTGCTTATTTTCAAATGGTAGCTCCCCTTGTCAAAGTACCTTTGCAGGCCTCATGGGGGGATATGTGCATGTCAGTTTCTCCACTGGAGTCTGCCCTGAGCCATGGGGTTAGCCCTATTTTTAACTTCAGTGTTAGACCCTGAAGCAGTATGTATTCTTCAATGTCTGACTTCTTGCAGTTAGCATAATGTTTTCTTTCCTAACATTTTATTATAAAATGTTCATTCATAAAGAAAGGAAAACCGGAGTGTCTGAACATTTACTTTGTGTTAGGAAAGGGCTCCCCACTGTGGGACAACAGCATGAAAGTAGGTCATCACAAGTAAGGAACAGTAACAGTATGACACGGAAATGCCACATCTATACCTAGGCGTGGCCTCCATCTGTGTCGGCATCTCCCTCCAGGCCTGAGACATCAGTGAACCAGCTGGTGGCCTTGGGCTCTGATGATTTCTCTTTCCTCTGACCTTGACTGTCTTACTCTGTCACACTTTGCACTCAACATATTCTTTTAGTGCTTCATGAAGGCAGATAACAGATAGAACTCCAACAGACGGTAGGAGAAATCAGATGGACATGGAAATTAGAGAAACACAGTAGAGGGATGTGTGATCACTGCAACAAAAGATAATTAAATCCTGGTTGATGAAAAGAAGAGAGTCAAGGACAGCTGATATTTAAGGAGAAAACAAATGAAAGGAAGTCTATCTATGAGGAGACCAAGAAGGAATGACTAAAGAGAAGGGAGGTTAATCTGAAGAGAGTTGACTCCTAGAAGCAAAGGAAGAAAGGAAAGAAAGGGGGAAAGAAAGGAAGGAAGGGTTTCAGTAAGTGGGAAGGGGGGCAGATCAAATGTGTCCAGCTAAGATGAGGTACGCCTATCGGGTTAGGAAACCACATCAATCTTTTTCCACTCCACTTGGGGAGCTCTGGCAGCCAGGCCTTTCCTTTGCAGGTGGGAGATTAAAGGAAAACTTTGAACACACAGACAATGGTGGTTCCCCAAGGAAATAGCTCAACCAGATCCTCCTCTGAGATGTTCAGAATGGATTAGACCTATTTAGAAGCTCAGAGCTTCCAATTCACTTTTGTTTGCCTGTTTGTTTTAAAATCAATTTTATCAATGTATAATTTGCATAAATAAAGGCATTCATTTAAAATGTATGGTTCAGTGAAGTTTGACAAATATATGTTCCCAAGTAACGACAATCTAATCAGTGTACAGAATGTTTCCATCACCCCAACATTTTTCTTATGCCCCTTTACAATCAACACTTTTCTCGCAGGCAAACACTGATTTACTTTCTGTCACTATAGATTTGTGCCACAGAGACCCAGCGATTTGAAGAAGGATGAGGCACAGACAGGTTAACTGTGAAAGAAATGAGGGAGCAGGGGACTACCGCAAAGAACACAATTGTCCCCACCAGCTACAGCCTTGTGTATTTACTGGCGATATACAATCAATCAAGGTTAATCAAAGGGGGTCTTAAAAGCCTATAGTACATCAAGGTTGAGTAAACAAAGCAAAGCATATTCTTCTCTATGTTGTACAGACCCTGCAGGCTATGTCAGGAATATCCAGGTTTCAGGGGAGGGAGATGTTCCACCCTGAGCAGTCCAGGTGTTCCCAGTCCCTCAAGCTCTGCTGTCTACGCTAAAGCCCGCGGGACTCACAAACGTTTTTCTACTGTATCTTTAGCATAAGCTCTCGCCGGCAGCCACTGCAGATTTGTTTTGTGTTCTAGAATGTCATATAAATAAACTATACAGTACTTTGTGTAAAAATAAACCATATTTGTACTTTTTGTGTGTCTGGATTCTTTCACTCAGCACAATGTTTTCTTCCCAAACCTTTTGCTATAAAAATGTTCAATCATAGAGCAAAACTGAAAGAATTTTACAGTAAAAACCCATATACCTACCACTAGATTATACTACAGTTGACCCTTGAACAATGTGGGAATTAGGGGTCCCAATCACCTGTACAGTCAAAAATCCATGTATAACTTTTTTTTTAAAAGATTTTATTTTTTTTTAAGTAATCTCTACACGCAACGTGGGGCTCAAACCCACAACCCTGAGATCAAGAGTCACATGCTCCATCGGCTTAGGTGGAGCCTGGTACCCCCATGTGCAGCAGTCCCCCCAGAGAGCTTATGCTAAAAATATAATAGGAAAACATGTTTGTGAGGCCCCGCCCCCGGGCTTTAGCGTGGATGGCCGAGCTGGAGCGGCTGGAGCGGCTGGGAACGCCTGGACTGCTCGGGGCCAAACGCCGCCCTTCCCCGAAACCTGATTATTCCTGACATAGCCCGGTGGGGTCTGTACAACATACATAAGAATATGCTTTGCTTTGTTTGCTTGACCTTGATGTACTATAGGCTTTAAGACGCCCTTTGATTACCGTTGATTGTCTTTGATTATCGCCAATAAATTCTTGAGGCTGTAGCCACTGGGGATGATTGCATTCTTTGCGGTGGTCCCCTGCTCCCTCGTTTCTTTCACAGCTAACCTGTCTGTGCCTCATTCTTCTTCCAATCGCCGGGGCTCCGCGGCACCCATGTATAACTTTCGACTCCCCAAAAGCTTAATTACCAATAGTCTACTGCTGCCCAGAAGCCTTACTAATAATATAAACAGTTGATTAACACAGATTTTGTATGTTATATGTGTTATAGGCTATATTCTTTCAATAACGTAAGCTAGAGAAAAGAAAATGTTATGAAGAAAATCATAAGGAAAAGAAAATTCATTTACAGTACTATAAAAAAATCTGCATTAAAGTGAACCTGCACAGTTCAAAGGTGTTGTTCACGGGTCAGCTGTATTTGGGGCACCTGGGTGGCTCAGTCGTTAAGCGTCTTCTGCCTTCGGCTCAGGGTGTGATCCCCGTGTTATGGGATAGAGCCCCGCATCAGGCTCCTCCGCTGGGAGCCTGCTCCTTCCTCTCCCACTCCCCCTGCTTGTGTTCCCTCC
>NW_023248102.1:0-3284 GCF_002007445.2 Ailuropoda melanoleuca | reverse complement strand
CATCGGAATCTGGGGATGTACTGTATGGTGATTAACATAATATAATAAAATTAAATTAAAGAAAAAAAAATTAGAGTAGCGGATTAAGCTGTCAATCAGGTTTGACAAAAACTCTAGGACTAGATTTTTGTAATGGAATGAAATCAACACGGTCAAGTTGTACTAACTGTGATTAGCGATGTTCTTTAATTATTAAAGAGCTAAATTTTTAAAATGCTGTAAAGCGCATTTCTTCATGATGGATCTTTTTTCCAGAGCATGCTTAATAAGATCATAAATGTCCTCAAGGTAATATTTAACTTAAAATACTTTAGCAAAATATAAGAATGGAGTTTGGGGCACCTGCATGGCTCAGTCAGTTGAGAGCCAACTCTTGATTTCGGCTCTGGTTGTGGTCTTGGGGTCATGAGATTGAGCCCCGTGTCAGGCCCCATGCTCAGCAGGGAATCTGCTTGAGATTCTCTCTCTCCTTCTTGCTCTCCCTCTGCCTCTCCACCAATTTTGTCTCTCTCTAAAATAAATAATCTTTAAAAAAAAAAGTATAAGAATGGAGTTTAAAAACATTTGATTGTATATATGTATATATAGTTGCCCTTAAACAACATGGGTTTGAACTGCACAGATCCACTTATACATGTTTTTTTTTTTCAATAAACGCAGCACTACCAATGTATTTTCTATTATGCTTTCCTTTACTCTAGCTAACTTTATTGAAAGAATCAGTATATAATACAAATAACATACGATATATGTATTGATCCACTGTTGATGTTATCAGTATGGCCTCTAGTCAACATTAGGCTATTAGTAGTTAAGTTTTGGGGAGTCAAAGTTAGCAAGTGTGTGGGGACCAACACCCCAACCCCTGCATCATTCAAAGGTTAACACATGTGTGTATATAAGCAAACACATTTTACATACAGAGAAAGAGACAGAAAAGGAGACAAGAGACCAGGAGGGAACCAGAGAGACCGAATAGGGAGAAGATCCCTTGCCTGCCCTGGAGATCTTCCATTGACAGTTGTTAACTAAAGGCTGGAATAGTCATTGTTTGGGGCAAGGATTTCTTCGAAGCAAGATTTCTTGCCTTTTCTTCCTCATTTGGTCAGGAGATTCTTGTCATGGCACTGGGCATCTTGGGCCCATCTGATTTGAGCCCACTTCTTGCCGAGTACTGCCAGGCCAGGTTTCTGATTTCCTGGATAGTTGGCCATGACATCCTCTTTGCTGGCCTCCAGTTATCCTGTTAGAACCTTACTAACTCCCTACTCTAAGACCAGTCCTGAATGTTTACCCAAATCTCTGAGTTTGTCTCTCTCCCCAGGAGAGACCACACCCAGACCCTCTGCCTCCAGCCCATACCTGGAAATGGCATAAATCTGAAAAAGGCAATTGTAGGTTCTCCGCTCCTTTATAAAATGTTCTCTCTCCTATTAGTCTTTGAATTTTAGTCCCTCTGGTACTGATTGTTTTTGCAGTCCTCTGATGTATTGGAAAATAAGATTCTAAGTTTATTTGGATTTTGCAATTATTCTCAGTGGAAGCGTTTTCCTGCCGTGAATTCCATCATATTCAGAAGCAGAAACATCTTATTTTTGTTTCTTTTGATCTGACTTGGACTGAAAGAAATGAAGTCTCCCACTACTGATTCTCCATTTCTCCTTACACTTCCTATATTACTGTTTTTAGCAACATTTCTGCTACATTGTTTAATAGAGAGATATTCATAACTGTTGGTTTGTGTGCACCGACATGATAACATGCCTTTCTTATTGTTTTTTGGGCTTGACTTCTACCTTCTGTAGTATCCGATTGCAACCACCATTTTCTTTCTGTCTTGCTCTTTTCTGCTATGTTTTTGTTCATCTTTTTATTTTGAACTTTTCTGAATGGGTTTGTTTTCAGGGTTACTCCTCTATAGAGCCTAGGAATTGGGTTTGTAGCCTAGACTTGTGACTCAATCTGAGAATCCATGTTTTCTTCTGCTAGGTAAGCTTATTTACATTTCTTGCTAGTTAATTTTAGTTTTATAATATCATTTATGTAACATTTTAAAAGTCTCTTCTGTGTGCTATTTCTTCTTGTTTAGTAGCTATACAATTATATCTATTATTATTTTTCTTTAAAATCATATCTATAATTATCCCAATATAAGCGGAATTGAAATTAGCTTATATTTTGTTTTTTCCCCCTCATTCCTTCCCCTCCTTCATACAATTTTAGTCCATATTGTCTTTCTTAGCATTGACTTTTGTATTGTTAAATATGTTATACTTCTAAAATGATTTTTCAACTTTGAATGTCTCTTGGTTTCTAGGTACTATAGATGAAGCAACAAATGAGCATATTCTTTTATTTTCTTTCCCTCTTATTTTTTCCATTTTTAAAGTTTTGTCTTTTTTTTAAGTTCTCAGATCATATATCACTTATATTCTATTCTGCCATCCTTATTTTTACCTTTTTTTTTCCATGTTATGTCTCCAGGTAGAAAGATTTGCAATCAATGAGAAGTCTTCTTACTGAGGTTTCCCCAATCATTCCTTGACTGGTTACAGTTTTTCCTCTAGCAGTTTCTATAAGAAGAGCACACATGAACATCATTCCCTGAATTCTGGAATGTTCCAAGCAATTTTTTTTTCTAAATCAAGAATAATGCCATTTATTTTTCAGCCTATTTTTTACATTTAAATTTGAATTAATTAACATAGTATAATATTGTTTTTAGGAGTAGAATTTAGTGATTCATTACTTACATATAATACCCAGTGCTCATCCCAAGTGCCCTCCTTAGTGCCCATCACCCATTTAGCCCACACCCCCACCCCTCACCCCTCCAACAACCCTCATTATGTTCTCTATAGTTAAGTTTGCCTCCTTCTCTGTTTTTAGCTTACTTTCCCTTCCCTTCCCCTATATTCATATGTTTTGTTTCTTAAATTCCATATATGAGTGAAATCATATGGTATTTGTCTTTCTCTGACTTATTTCACTTAGCATAATACACTCTAGTTCCATCCACGTTGTTGCAAATGGCAAGTTTTCATTCCTTCTGATGGCTAAGTAATATTCCATTGTGTATATATATACTGCATTGTCTTTATCCATTCATCAGTTGATGGATATTTGGGCTTTTTCCATAATTTGGCTATTGTTGAAAGCGCTGCTATAAACATTGGGGTGCATGTGCCCCTTTGAACTAGCATTTTGTATCCTTTGGATAAATACCTACTGTGCAATTGCTGGATCATAGGGTAGTTCTATTTTTAACTCTTTGAGGAACCCCC
>NW_023248101.1:0-3284 GCF_002007445.2 Ailuropoda melanoleuca | reverse complement strand
TTTAAAAAAAAAAAAAAAAAAAAAGACTGACTTTCTGTTCTGGTAATTATTCTTCTGAGTATCCTGAACAGAGAAGTAACCAGAATGCAGAGAGTGCTAGTGAAAAAAAGTCTTCTCTCATAGGTAGGGATAAATGAGTGGAAAAAAATCATGTTATATAAAAAAACCCCACTTAACTCTAAAAATCTGACTTACTAGAAAATATGAGAGTTAATCAAATCTAATTCAGATACCAAAACCAGACAAAGACATTAGAAGAAAACTATAGGGTAATATCCTTCAGGAACACAGATGCAAATATTCTCAACAGAATTTTAGAAAATTAAATCTAGCAATATATGAAAGGATAATATATTATGAAGAAGGGTTTACCTCAGGAATGCAAGATTGGTTTGATATTTTAAAATCAATAAGAGTAATTCATCATATTAACAGAATGAAAAAACTATGTGAACATCTCAATAGATGCAGAAAAAGCCTCTAAAAAAATTCAACACTCAAGAGAAACTCTACTGATGAAGGGCATCTATGACCACCCTACAACTAATATACTCAGTGGTGAAAGACTGAATGCTTTCCCCCAATAAGGAACAAGACAGGGGCTCCTGGCTGGATCAGTCGGTACACCATGTGACTCTTGATCTCAGGGTCCCACACTGTTCGAGTTTGAGTACCATATTGGGTGCAGAGATTACTTAAGGATAAATTAAAAAAAAAAAAAAAGGAACAGGGCATGGATTGTCAGCTAACACCACTCTATTCATCATTATACTAGTGTTAGCCAATGCAAGAAAGAAATAAAAAGTTTACAGACTGAAAAGGAAGAAGTAACACTGATTTTAGACAAAATGATCATCTATTAAGTAAATTCTAAGAAATCTGTAAAAAAACCCTGCTAGAACAAAAACGTGAATTTAGCCAAGTAACAAGATAAAAAGTCAATATATAAAACTTCATTGTATTTTATTAGCAAAGAAAATTAAAAATTTAACCATTTGCCATTTACAATAACATAAAATAAGGAGTAATTCAGGATAAATTTAACAAAATATACACAAGATAGGTTTTTAAAGCAATAAAACACTACTGAGAAAATTAAACAGAATCTAAACTGTCCATAGACTGGAAGACTCAATATTGTTAAGCCATCAATTTTTTAAAGTTTTTATTTAAATTCCAGTTAGTTAATACAGTGTAATATTAGTTTCAGGTGTACAATATAGTGATTAAACTTGTTAAGACATCAATTATCCTCAGTTGAGCTCTGAGTTAATGTAATCCCAATTAAAATTTGAGCAGTTTTGTAGAAACTGAAAAGCTTGTTTTAACATTTAAATGTAAATACGAAGAACCTAGAATAGCTAAAACAAATTAAAAAAAAAAAGAAAAGGAACATAGATACTGATCCTCTAGAATAAATTCTATCTAAATTATTCAAGAATTCTTACCGGCCCCATGGATCCCTTAGCCCTCGTGCAGCCAGCTTCTCCTGGACAGTTTCTAATGGTGTCCCTTCTATCTTCCATTGTTTATAATCTGGAAGTTCCAGTTTACTATGGCCATGTTCATGCCCATGTCCATGGGCCATGTCTAAAGGATAAGATTAACATAAAAGAGAACTATACCAACTGTAGATATCAAATACCCAAACATTTGTTAATGTTTTAAAAGGAGAGTCAATATATATACCTGAAAATTCTGAGTAAACAGGATTTATAAAACAGCATCCTATTACATAACTAGTGTATATTCACAGTTAGGAAATACACATATACAAAATATATTAAAAAAATCAATAATCCCACCACTCAGAGATAACCATTTACTATTCTGTTCCTTTCTTCATTTTAAGAACAGCTAACATTTTTTTGTGCTCTATGTGCCAGGTGCATCAAAGTGCTTTAACATGTATTAATTCCATTACTCCTAAAACAACTCTTTGAACTTGAATTATGGTTATTATCACCATTTTACACATGAAGACAATGAAGCTCCAACAAGGTAAGAAACTTTCTGAAGGTAACAAAAACAGTAAATGGTACAATTGGTTTTGAACCTTGCAGTTTGGTTTCAGTCCTTGCTCCTCACTTCTAAGCAATACTGTTTCCTTCTTTTTTAGTCCTTTCACAATGTGTAAACATGCATAATGAAGATATACATATTGTTTTGTTATCTGCGTTGTTCAGATGATTCTTTTAAAATGCAGTGTTATTGTGTTTAAATAGCTATGATCACATGAACTTTTTCTGTAAAGAGCCAGATAGTGTCTTAAGCTCTGCAGACCAAGATATCTTGTAGGTAGTTATATAACAAGAGAAAAAAATTTTATTGATAAAATTCAAAATATAATAATAACTGAGTACAATTTTAATACAGGTCTGATAAAAAAATGAAATTCCCTTTTTTGGGAATAACATTTTGCTTAACTGGGGCTCAAGGCTAGGGTTCCTTAAGTTAGCAAATTCATTCTAAAAGTTTGTCTGTAAAAACCATTCTTAGCTCATGGGCAGTACAAAAACAGGCAATATGCTGGATTTGGACAGCTGGCTATGGTTTGCTGACTCCTGAACTAGAGCAACAGAGACCTTAGGACACCTACTCTTTAAATAAAACATGCCTGTAATGGTTATAATAAAGATTTCAGTTTTACTAGTGTTACTTTTTGTAAGTTTATTTATTTATAATCTCTACATCCAACATGGGGCTCGAACTCACAAAGAGTCACATGCTTGGGGTGCCAGGGTGGTGCAATCGGTTACACATCTGCCTTCGGCTCAGGTCATGATCCCCGAGTCCTGGGATCAAGCCCAGCATTGGGCTCCCTGCTCAGGGGATAGCCTGCTTCTCCCTTTCTTCCTCCTCCCCACTCCTGCTCCCTCTCTCTCAAATAAATAAATAAAACTCTTAAAAAAAAAAGTCACATGCTCTACCAACTGAGCCAGCCAGGCACCCCACTAGTGTTATTTTTATAGATAATGTAAAAAGAAACTTGAGTTCAGTCCCGAGTTAAATGAATTTCAAATTAAGGAGGTATGAATTAATACCCCCTTTGTATAAGGTTAGCAGTAGCAATTCTATAATCACTGCTCTCCAGAAATAAAACCAAACCAAATAATTACTAACATTATGTCTGCATTTACAACTCTGAACAGGCCCAGTAATAAGGCAGGGCTTTTACACTGCATTTTAGAAGACAGAGGTAATTATTAGATAGTGTATACCAAAGATACATTATGTGAAATGTTCATTCCATTAAACAATAGTTTCCAGAATATTGGGGGGGT
>NW_023248100.1:0-3283 GCF_002007445.2 Ailuropoda melanoleuca | reverse complement strand
TATATTCGTGTTCTTGCTTTTAGAGACAATGCTATTATTATTCATTATTAGTTACACATTTGTTTTGGATGCCAGAGTGCTTTCTATGAATAGGTTCTGTACTTTTTCAATCTCACACAATAAATGTTCTCTCACTAGTTTGAAGCTAATGTTGAACATCAAGCTAACCCCGTATGAGCAAAGGAATAACAGAGAGAGGAAATTATAACCGAAGGGTTTTCCAGATTACTGTGAAGATTGCCTAAAACACCTAGGAGCCAGATGGTCAATGACTTGACTGTTTCAGACCAATTAAAGGGTTCTACTGAATTTTGTCCTATAGGGAAAGTGAGGGCAAAGACTAAGCACTCCCTCGGTAGACAATAATGTCTTCCTCAATGTGGGAAACTGTGGCTGATGGACAAAGGTGTTGGCTCCCGTGGCTTGGGAGGAATGAGGGAGTGGAGTCTGACTGGGGCTCTTTCGAAGGGCAGCCACTGAGAAAGCTCCTTGGGCTGTTTACACAGCTAACCATGGAGCAAATGAATTTCCTCCTTGAGTAATTAAGACTCTACTTCTTAATGCTTGACTTTAATGGGAGAATTTTTTGCTTTGGAAAATGCCTTTGAATAAAGGGAATTGGCATGCTACACTGAATAATGCCAAATTGCTTGGTATTTTTCAAACTTGCCTCACTTTTAGTGTTTCCTATTCAGTGAGGATTAACTTTAAATACCAATTTGAATCTAAATTTAAGTTCCAAAATGATTTCATGTGGTGCTATTGATGTGTCTTGTGCATAGAACCTATATCTTGTAACATTCGAGCGTCATTTGGGAAAGGCACAAATGCCTAATTGGGGGAGAAATCCACGCTTAGATTTTGTGAACTGTGCTTTGGAGTCATAAGTCTCAAATAACAATCAAATGGTGCAGTTGCGTCAGCAGCTAACAGCAAAGGCTTTAATTTGAGAGCGGCATTTACTGAGCACAGAGTTGAAGGAGTGAGTGAGGAGGTAGAGTCAAGGTGAATAGCTGAAGGGTGACTCGAGAGTAGTACCTGAAAGCTTTCTTTCTTTTCACTTCCCTGTGGTGGGACAGGTAAGATGGCCGCACTGCAGTGAGGTGTGGTGAAGACAGTTTCTCTTTAGCACTGGAAACGTGGCAGCCATCACTAGGGGGAAAATGAATACCCATCTGGGTCATGACAGAAGTCAATGTGAAATCTAAAGTTCTATTTAGCACCTATGTTTTAACCAATAAAAGCCTAGAATTGTACACCTAAAGCTAGAAATCCAAAGGTGGGACAGTTGGCACTTCGATTTTCGGTACCTGACTGCCTATGATATTTCTGTGAGCACTGACCTCTGTATTTAGACATGACTCATAAACTCAATAAAGATGAAAAATTTTCACTCTATTTTAATGAATTGCAGATCCCTACAACCACACACACAAATTGTTGTGTCATTATATGGAATTAGATACAGATAGTTCTCCATAAATAAGAGATACAAAGTGAGTTAGTAAAAACTTTACACTAATTGTAAATAGAATCTGCTTTGGTTTTAGGGAATGTTTTTCATTTAATGTACAAGGATATACATATTAAAACTCCAACAGTTTTTGTTTTTTTATTTTATTTTGTTTTATTTTTGCTAGCCCATTCAATTCCAAACCAAATTCTCATAGTATGCAAAGAGTTTCAGGAGGCATTACAATGTGGAATGTAGTATGGGAGAAGAAATGTATATAAATATCTATAATACAAGGAATCATGATAAAAATATCATAGAAGAAAAACAGTTAATGTGGAGATTTAGACCTTGAAAGATATGGGTAACATTCTAACAATCCAGATTGGGCAAAGGGAGTTCACGAGGCAGAAAATAGCATGAGCAAAGGCATAAAGGCAGAAAACCTGGCAGCATGTTTAAAGAATGGTTTTCATACAGTTTGCCTAAAGTATAGGATCCTGAAAATTAATGGTGTCTGGAAGATAACAGTGAAGAGATTAGTTGGGCTCAACTTTTCGAAGGCCTTGAATGCCAAGTTGATTTTTTGCTCTGCAGAGGGCAAGTGGCTGAGCACTATTGAGCAGGAGTTTAAGGTTAGCTTCATGTTCTTTGAAAGTTAACCTGATGGAAATCTAGTATAGGTTTGTTTGTTGGATTAGGATTGGAAAAAACATCAAAGAAAGGCGAATGGAAAGAAGGAATATGCCTTTGTGAGATCCAGTGGCATTTAGAGATATTGTGAACTAAGAGTCTATAGGGCTTGGCAACTGATTGGAAGTCAATAAAAGAGACAGGTAAGGAATAGCCAGAAAGGAGACTGAGGTAGAAAGGGGGAATTTCAGAGTTTCAGATCTTGGATTTGAATCAGTTCCTGAAGGACGGCTGTGCGTGCAATATTATAAGGAGAAGGACGCTGGAATGGAGGGCAAGCCACTTCAAAGCCAGGGTACCAGAATGTTCTTGACGCTACAGTTTGAAGTTTACATTTAAAAACAGACACTACCAAAGAAATAAACACACAAATAAAAATAAACAGAAAATACCACAATTGGACATCTTGTTTTGTGATTATATTCAAATGTGTAAGAATCTCAACTTGAAATGCCATGTTAACTACAGTTACCTGCATTGCATACCACGAAGAACAGGATTTTTAAGTCTTTTTATTGCTAAATTTCATTAAGAACTGTAGATGAGGGATAAATGTAATTATTTGTCATCAGCTCTGTGTAGTTTACAGTTTGGCAGTGAAGAGTAAACTCTACAAGTGTGACTCTTCGCTGGGTGGGGGTGTGGGCCTCTCCTCCCAGGCTACAGAGCCGCGCGTGGAATTAAGCCCTACGCCTAAGCAGTGGGTTCGCCACGTTGGAAGAAAGCCAAAGAACAGGTGGATAGAACTCTGTGAATACAAAATTAGTTTAGAGGCAACATTGTTGTCAGTCTCATTCCTGGCTGGGGCCCCCAGGGTTGGCACACAGTAGGCGCTTTGCAAACATTTGTGGAATCAATGCGAAAACCATCATTGATCAATGTACGGATTGTCAAACTTATAAAAGAAAAATAAGAAAAAGACAAGCTTCTGGGGCACCTGGGTGGCTCAGTCAGTTAAGCCCCTGACTCTTGAGTTCAGCTCAGAACTCAGGTTGTGATCTCAGGGTTGTGAGTTTGAGCCCTGCATCGGGCTCGTGCTTAATGTGGAGTCTGCTTCAGATTCTGTCCCCCCTTCTTCCTCTGCCCCTCCCCCACTCTAAATAAATAAATAAATAAATAAATAAATAAATAAATAAA
>NW_023248099.1:0-3281 GCF_002007445.2 Ailuropoda melanoleuca | reverse complement strand
TTTCATATGCTTATCTGCCATCTGTATAATTTCTTTGGTGAAGTATGTGTTGAGGTCTTTGGCTGAATTTTTAATTGGGTTGTTTGTTTTCTTATTGTTGAGTTTTAGGTGTACTTTGTATATCTAGGATAACAGTCATTTATCAGATGTGTCTTTCAAAAATATGCTTTCCCAATCTATCTGCGGCTTATCTTCTCATTCTCTTGACACTGTCTTTTGAAGAGCAGAAATTTTCATTTAATGAAGTCCAGATTATCAATTAGTTTTTTCCTGCATCATGTTTTTGGTGCTGTTTCCAAAAGGCATCACCAAACCCAAAGTCATTTACGCTTTCTTCTTTATTATCTTCTAGGAGTTTTATAGTTTTGCATTTTACATTTAAGCCAGTTATCCATTTTGAGTTATTTTTTCTGAAGTATGTAAAGTGTATGTTTAGATGATTTTTTTTTTGGCACAAAGGTCTATTTGTTCCAGCACCATATGTTGAAGAATCTATCTTTGCTCTATTGTATTACCTTTGGTCCTTTGTCAAAGATCATTTGACTATATTTATGGGAGTCTATTTCTGTTTCATTGATCTATTTGTCTATTCTTACACCAATACCACACTGTCTTCATAACTGTGGCTTTCTATTAAGTCTTGAAGTCAGGTAGCATCAGTTTCCAACTTTGTTCTTCTTCAATATTGCATTGGCTATTCTGGCTCTTTTACCTCTCCATATAGCTTAGAATCAGTTTGTCAATATCCATAAAATAACCTGCTGGGAGTTTGATTGAGATTGCATTGAATCTATAGATCAAGTTTGGAAGAACTGACATCTTGACAATATTGAGAAAGAGTTACTTTTTTATATAGAATGTAAGAGAAAAATTTCAATTATAAGGTGTTATTTGAACAGAGACATGAAAAATTTAAAGACAAAGGGATAGAAAATAGCATTTCTGGTAAAGTGGGAAAGTAAAGGAGGTGGAAAAATGCTTTTTGTGCTCATGGAACTTCAAAGAATTCAGTGTGTGGTTGCAATCCAGTGAACAATGGTGAAGGAAACAGAAACTGAGGTCATAGAAGTAATAAGGGTACACACATTATAGGACTTGAAGGACATTTTAAGGACATTGGCTTTTACCTTGAGTGAGATGAGATGTCACTAGAGAGATTTGAGCACAGATGTGACATTATTTGCTTAAAATTTTGAAGGTTCATTCTTGCTTCTGTACTAGGAATGGATTGCTGGAAACAGAAGGAATAATTGAGAGAAAGAAAGTAAATTAGGAAGCTATTGTTGTATTCCAAGCAAGAAGTAATGGTGGCTTGGGTCAAGTAAGACAGTAGAGGGAGGAGTAGTAAGCAATAAAGTTTCAGACTCTAGGGATATATTAAAGAGTAGACAGATTGAATGTGAGATTGAAAAAAAGACAAATAGTGGATGTCTCCCAATTGCTTATCCAAAGTAACTAGAAAGATGCAGTATCACTTATTTGAGGTAGGTAAAAATGTAGAAGAGCATATTTGGAGGTAGGAAATATAAAAATGTCTGGGGGACATTTGTTAAGTTAGAGATACCTCTGGCACATCAAAATAGTGATGTCAAGTAGGCAGGTATATACATATCTGAAGTTCAAGGAAAAAGTAGATCCAATTTGTGAGTCATCAGCACAAAGATGATATTTAAAGCCAAAGACTGGATAGAAACTGCAAAGGTCTAAATAAAGAGGGAGAAGGCAGTATATGAGGTCTGAGTCCTAAGATGTCAAAGTGATGAAGCAAAGTTGGAAAAAAAAAATTGAGAAGGAGCAGCCATTGTGATAGGAAAACTGATAATAGTTAACCAAAAGCCTGTGAAGGTTAAACTTGATTTATCAGTATACATTGACACCATCAGGCTAGTGAAGCAGGACCTCTGAGTAAGGAGTGAAGAATAAGAATAAAGTGAAAATGGAGGTCAAGGAAAAATAAAGAGCTATTTTTTAGGACAAAATCATGTCAGTGTTGCAGTTGGAGTATATCCTGACTAGCACTCTCATCCTTGCTCTATATATTTAAAACATATAATCTTGCTTATGTCCTAGTGAAACCACATAATTGTCTTTCTCTGCTTGACTTACTTCACTTAGCATAATTCC
The DNA here is from genome assembly GCF_002007445.2 of Ailuropoda melanoleuca. Classification (NCBI taxonomy): domain Eukaryota; kingdom Metazoa; phylum Chordata; class Mammalia; order Carnivora; family Ursidae; genus Ailuropoda; species Ailuropoda melanoleuca. The sequence goes on along the minus strand of NW_023248099.1, from coordinate 1,157 downwards.
CTCTGGTTCCACCCAGTGTTGATGAAAATGGTGGGTAGTAATCCTTTCTGGAACATAAGCAATAGCATGGAGGACCATAGGGGAAGAGAGGGAAATCTGAAGGGGGAGAGATCAGAGATGGAGACAAATCATGAGAGACTGTGGACTCTGGGAAACAAACTGAGGGTTTCAGAGGGGAGGGGTGTGAGGGAAGGGGGTAACAGGGTCATGGGTAATAAGGACGGCACATGTTGTGATGAGCACTGGGTGTTATACGCAACTAATGAATCATTGAACACTACATCAAAAACTAATGGTGTACTATACAGTGGCTAACTGAACATAAAAAAATTATAGAAATGGAAAAATAAATAATCAATAAATCAAACATATAATCTTATTTTCTGTTATTTATAATTCTAAATTCTGAATACTCTATTTCCAAATATTATTGATTAAACTCTGCCACAATTAGTGATTCAACTACACCCTCTTGACTCCCATGTGTTATGGATTTAAGGCCTAGCATTATTTCGATTCAATTTATCAATCTGCTTATAATGAAAAGATATGGAAATTTTCATTGTTTTTTTGATGAACTATCTGAGGATGAACTGAAGGTTATCGCCAAGTCTAAATAATGAGTTTTTCATCTTACATTCCTCATTGACCACTGATCCTTCAAAAATAAAGTAAGATGATAAGAAGAAAAATAATATACATGGAGTTTCACAAAACTGGTTTAAACTATAGAATACATATTTACATATATACTGTAGTCAAATACATATTTATGTGATTTCTGAAGAAAATATATGAATTCTTAAATGTTAAACTTATCTGAAGTTATGAAATATAAATTTCTGAAGTAATACCTTCATATCTTACACGAGGCATAATAATTGACTTTTCAAATGTGGTCGTTTACCTTTTAACATGGGGAAAAAAAACAGAAAGTGCATTTTAGTATAGACTTGACCTGGGAATTAAAAATTCAGAACAAGCCTTAAGTATGCAACAAGTTTGTGTTTTAACTCTGAATAACACACTTAAACAAGAATTTTAGGGGTGCCTGGGTGGCTCAGTCGTTAAGCGTCTGCCTTTGGTTCAGGGCGTGGTCCCGGCGTTATGGGATCGAGCCCCACATCAGGCTCCTCTGCTGGGAGCCTGCTTCTTCC
>NW_023248098.1:0-3279 GCF_002007445.2 Ailuropoda melanoleuca | reverse complement strand
TCCCAGAACTCCGGGATCACGCCCTGAGCCGAAGGCAGACGCTTAACGACTGAGCCACCCAGGCACCCCTGTGGTCACCTTCTGGTCACCTTCTGGTGCCCCCTTCCCCTGGCTTTGTAGACCCCTCCTCACCCCATGGCAACCTTACCTGCCTCTCTGGCCAAGGTCGGCCCTGGTTGGTGGGCAGGGGATGGCCTCGGACCGCTCACACTCTTCCCAGAGTTGAGGTCTGGGACACAGGTGGAGGGTGACTGTGACTCTTCAGGAAGCTGGGGCCGGGGAGCCGTGGGCAGGGCTGAGAGATGGCCACATTCAGGCCCACGTTCCCCAGGCTCGCACAGGCCCCCCAGGAGGAAAGCATGGCTCAGGGGCATGGCGTGTTGGCTGGGGCCATCTGTGAGTGAGCTCCTGTCCTCCTCACTCCTGCCCCTGCGCACCCTGGGCCTGGTCCTCCCGTCCCCCTGGGGAGCCCCAGTACGGCCTCTGCCGAGGCCCAGCACACATTGCTTTTCTCTGTGTGGGGGCAGCCTCACAGGTGCCATGCCTGAACAGACCGCTTCAGGGGTCTCCAGGACAGGCCAGGGGACAGAAGCGTCAGAGCGCAGCCCGTCCTGGTTGTAGGGGCTTGCACGAGGCAGGAGTGCATGGCCTGGTGGCTGGGCACGCGCAGGGATGGTGTGACTCACTCAGGGCGTGGCGCAAAGGCAGTGGGACACTCGGCCTCCCCGGAGGCGGAGGTGTCTTTGTCACAGGGACAGGTGGCCGTGGCTGATACCCAGCACCCAGAACCCCGGCCTCTTGAGTCCTCAGCCTGGCCCAACCCCACATCTCGAACACGTTGTTGGCATTTCATGGCTCATCTTCTGACTGGCTCCCAAGCCCCCGAGCACCAGCCCTCTGAGCCAAACGGAAAAGACTTGCATTTCCTCTCCCTGAGTACTCAGGGCTTGCTAGGGTGATGGGTACTTCCCCCACTGTTAGATTTATTTATCTGTCCAAATTCTGAACAATGGCACTCTCACTTTCCTAATAAGGATGTGACTTAAAACAAAAATCAGAGTCCAACGTACCCATCAATCCTCTTTTGAGGGGTGGCTGGGCAGTGGAGGCTGGGTGGAGGGCACCTGGGTGGCTCCATTCGTTGGGCATCTACCTTTGGCTCAGGTCATGATCCTGGGGTCCTGGGATCGAGTCCCGCATCGGGATCCCTGCTTAGTGGGGAGTCGCTGCTCCCCCTGCTTGTGCTCTCTCTCTTTCCGGCAAATAAATAAATCTTTTTAAAAAATCCTCTTTTGAAAGCTGGGTTTGTTCACAAAGAACTTTTTGAAAAAGTGTCTCATCGTGAAAGGTCTGCTTTCGGGTCTGGGAATCATGGGCAGGTCAACATGGTTGGCAGGGCGCTCGTGGGCTGTGCCCTCCATGCCCGTGCCCCGCGCGGAGGGCTCTGGGGCTGGAGCCGCCACCCCAGCCTGGCTGACCCAGGGGGCCTTGCCCCCAGGAGGCACCAGAGGATCGGCACCCGGTTCTTGCTGCCTCCTGGAGTGGACTCTGGCCTTGTGCATGGTCTCTGGCGACCAGGCAAGTTGCAGCCTGGGGACTCACAGAGGCAGGGCTGAGGTCTGGGCCCAGGGGCTCTGAGTAGGATGTCCACCCAAGGTCTTTACGGAGAGCTCTGGAGCCGGAGGGCTTCAAGTCTGCCCTGGACAGTGATGGGGTCCAATTCACTCTTGTCAAGTGGCGAGAAGCTTCTGGGATGCCCGTGAGTGGCCCAGAGGAGCCCAAGGCCAGTGGCATGGACAGGCTGGAGGAGGTCACTCTGTTTGCTCCCTCTGCATGAAGAATCACGACCTTGCTGATTTGTTCATTAAAACAGTTAACAATCAACACAGACACTGTGCTTCAATCTTAAAGATCCTACTCAAATTCAGTGAAACATCTAACGTGGGAGGTGACACTTACCCTGGAACGTTACACCTCACGGCTTCACCAGGCTGCCAGGGTGCCCAGTAGTGCCCCCGTGTGACCCAAGCGACTCCAGGTCCGAGTCTTTGTGTGGGCGGTCACGGCTGACTCGAAATCTTCCCGGTGTGCAGAGCTGTGTCCAGCCGCGGAGGTTGGGGCTGAGAACCGGCCCCTGTGAGCCTGACCCGTTCCCACCCTTGGCCACCGGCTCTGGGACCGAGGAAAGCCCACAGTCAGCCTTCCCGGGAGGCCGTGTGGCCAGGAGTGTCTGGCTGGTTTTCACGCAGGAAACGTTTGCAAGGGAGGAAATCTGTGCCAATTCGAAGGTCGCATAAATACGGCCGCTCCTCGTTACTGGAGGGCTCTGTGTGTGAGCCCCTGTCCCTGGATCAGCTGGCTTGGTGGCTGGGACTCGGTACCCCGGCCGGGGTGACCACACGGCATGATGCCTCCTCATGGCCCGGAGGCTGAGGTGTGAGGTCCGGGCGTGGGCAGGGCCGCTTCCTCCCGAGGCCTCGCTCCTGGCTGGCATGTGGCTGTCTTCCCCGTGGATGCCCAGTGCACGGCCAACCTCTCTTTCTGCCACCACCATGGTTCTGAAGCACCCTCTTCACTGTCATTCAAGGGGCCTCCAGGCCCAGAATAAAGGGGTCTTCTTTTCCCAGAATGCAGGGTGGTGAGGGGGTGAGGTGAGGGGAGGTCGCACACATGTGTGGGAAACAGCCGGGCCCATCACTTCCTCTCCCGGAAACCTCGGTGCCGGCTCCCTGTGAAGGCCGATGCTACGGGCCCAGCAGGCCACCCGGCAGGTGTCCCAGGCCCTGGGGAGGCTCTGCTCCTGCTGGCTGCAGCACACGGGGTTCCCAACCCTGGAAGGGGCGGGCAGGTAAGGGGCACGAGTTCCCGGGCACCTCTGTGAGTCTGAAGGATCTTGGCAAACCCTTGGCCACCTGAGCCGTGTAGCCCGTGGGGCAGGCTGTGCTCAGCCCCAGGCTGGCCCCTGTGCCTCCAACCCTGCCTGTGGTCCCAGATGGTTTGAACCAGCCACGGAGGGCCACGGCTGGTGAGGTGAGCGTGGCTCTGCCCTTGGGGACCGTGTTGGGGCCACCAGGAGCAGTCATTATGGCAAATCATTTCTTTTCTTTTTCTTTCCCTCTTTCTTTTTTAAGATTATTTATTTATTTGACAGAGAGAGAGGGAGAGCACAAGCAGGGGGAGCAGCAGAGGGAGAAGCAAGCTTCTCTTTGAGCAGGGAGCCCGATGCAGGACTCAATCCCAGGACCCTGGGATCATGACCTGAGCTGAAGGCAGACGCTT
>NW_023248097.1:0-3276 GCF_002007445.2 Ailuropoda melanoleuca | reverse complement strand
TGTGTTCCCTCTCTCACTGGCTGTCTCTCTGTCTGTCAAATAAATAAATAAAATCTTTTAAAAAAATAAAATAAAAATAAAAAATATTTTATTTATTTATTTCAGACAGAGAGAGCAAGCACAAGCAGAGGGGAGGGGTAGGGGGAGAGGGAGAAGCAGGCTCTCCGCTGAGCAGGGGCCCTGACGTGGGGCTCAATCCCAGGACCCTGGGATCATGACCTGAGCTGAAGGCAGACACTTAACCTCCATGCCTCATTCCACATATGGACATGCCACCCAGGAACCCCTAAAAACAATTATTTTTAGTCTTTGCAGTAAGCCCCCTTGCCTAGGAATCTGGCATAAGCCTACCTCGGTTACAGGTATGGTATTGGACCCAGGCATTGGTATCAGACCAAGCTGCATTCATTGTCTTTTCTCCCTTTTATCTACTGAACTCCCTCGATTTCTCTTCTTACAGCCCCTAGGAAGGTCTCTGCCACCACTCGGCCCCTTAGCATGACCTGACATGTGTGAATCCTCCTGTGGGCACAGACAGAGAAGCAGTTGGAATGGATGCAACACAAGGAATTTGGATTTTATCCTGGGAGTTATGAGGAGCAAATGAGGCTTCAAATTTGGAGATTATCTTGAATAAGCAATACCTTAGAGATAGGTATTGATTGTCCGTGTGTGGAAAGAGGCATGGAGGAAGACTCTGGGATACTTTTAGTCATTGTAATTCACTCCCCAAAGGTCCTAACTGAACAGAGTTCCACTCTCCTCCTGCATCTTATCTCTATGGGAGTCAGTGTTTCTCTCCCAATATTTCTGGCTTTCTGGGCACACAGCAGGATATCCATTCATGGCCCTCTGTGGTAAGGTGGTGTCATAGAACCAGCTGTAGCCAAGGAATTGTGACGAGAAGTGATAAGTGTCACCTTAATTGCAGCAATCCCCTGCTGGTGTGATGAGGGAATGGGGGAGCAAACTACATGACTGAGGACACAGTGGTGCAGGTAGCTGATGCAATCACATGGGGGCCATGGCTGTAACTATCCCCCACACAGGGCAGCCCTGAGGTGGCGGCCACACTGTCAGCCTGGACCCGGAGAGGCCTCGAGGAGCGCAGCCCTCACCACTCCCCTGTGAAGGACAAGGAGAGTGAACAGGCTCCAAATCTAGTTTAAGGCACTCAGGTTTGAGGTTGGGGCCAGAGCCTAGCCTTGCCTGATGGATATACCTCCCCTCCTTTCTTCTCTGTTTTTCTTAACGAGTAACTTCCAGGAGGCTCTGAAACCTTCCTTGCTGGCCAGGAGCCTGGTGGGGCTCCAGAGCCAGGAAAAATTCTGAACCAAATCTGAAGGGTGGCACTCCAAATCAGGTGTAGTCTTGTGATTACATCCTTAGCAGTATAAGCACTGGAGGCTGGACTCCTGCAACTATCCATTTAAACAGTCCTGGTTTCCTATAAAGCAGAAAAATACCTCTAGAAACATCTTGGTGTTGTGGGGAAGGGGAAACCAGGCTTCTCTCCTCACCAGCCCAGCTTACCAGGTCTTCTTGCAGGGAGGGCATCAACGATCCTGTCAGCATGCCAGATGAGGCATATGCACACATTCCCCCTCCCTCTGGCTTGCATTTCTTAACATCTCTTCTCAGGATGGTAAGCAGGGTTGAACAAGGCCTGGCCCTTCCAGTGCCTACCAGTCTTCTCCTCCACTTCCCTGGGACTGACTGGGTCCGTGCACTCGTGGCCTGTCCTACTCCCTCTTATTCTCTGTCTTTGGCTTTTCTTCTTAGCCTTCCAGCACTTGGATTTAGAAGTACACGGTGAGGAGACAGAAAGCCCCGTTTAGAGGTGGGTGGGGGATGGGCTAGAAGGGGGATGGGTATTACTGAGGGCACTTGGGATGAGCACTGGATGTTGTATGTAAGTGATGAATCACTGAATTCCACTCCAGAAACCAATATTGCACTGTACATTAACTAACTAAAATTTAAATTAAAAAAAATAAATTTAGGCCACTGGCTTTTACCTGAGCTCATTTTGACGTTGTCAGCAAACGTGGCAATTTAAACTGGAACTTAGTTAAAACTGGAGCTGTGCTGCCCAGATTTCCCTTCACTACGTACTTCTGAGTCTACACGGACCTAAAGACACAGTTTGTGCATGATTCGGATGGTGGAGGTGAAGCAGTCAGTATATCCTCTTGATTCTTTACAGTCTCAGAAGGTCAGTGAGCGCCAGTTTTGGTGGGAAGGTTTGCGGGCTCCCCTTGCTAGTGTAGTGAGGCAGCCAGGCCCACAGCCACTCCAGCTGCCCCCAGCTCCTCCTTCAGTTTCTCTGACTCCTGAGCCAGGTGCTCGGTTAGCTCTGCGATCGGCACCAGCTTCTCCTGCAGGACCGCCATCATCAAAGTTTGCGGGCAGAGGGTCTGGTTCCAGCTCATCGTCACAGCATGGAGGAGAGGGAAAATGAGCAAGCAGGCCAGGCGTTCCTGGGTGCTCCTACTATAACCTTATCCAGGTTTATTCAGGAACCCCTTGCACGTCAATAAAAATAGGAATATGGAAGTCGGTGACATGGCTGAAATATCTGATAGCAACTCAGTACCCACAGGGTCTACAAGGTCCAAAGCCCCGTGTTAACACTTCAGGAAATAAGGACAGTAAAGAACACAGAGGCTAATCAAATAGCTGAGAATACCATCTCCCTGCACATGTGATTCATCCCTCATTTATTAAATACTTAATATGTGTTAGGAAGTCTGCTATTAAATGAGATAATAAAATTAGCTGACATTGAGATTTATTGTATATTATGCAGTTTTCTAAAGGCAAAGCACTTAGAACGATGCTTGGTTCAAGCACTCAAAATGTTATTATTGTGCTTTATATGTAATATCATAGTTTAACCCTCCCAGTGACCGTGCAAGGTGGCAGTTGTAGTAAATGCGGTGGGTACCTCCAGCCCTTTTACAGGCAGGCACACCCACCTCCCAGCTGCTGTTGCGTGTGGGTTGCTAAAGGTTTACAGCTCTCCCTTTTCCCCAGGGAATTGCCTTCTGTCCAACAGGGGCCACTGGGATATTACACTGCATACCTACTGTGGGTGACTTTCAGTGGACTATGACTAAGGAATATGAATCAGGAGTTAGTTGGACAGTTAGGTGGTCACACCAGGGTCCCCAACAAGGAAATATGGAGTCAGGACAGCTAAAATAAAACAGCACTGACGTCCAGTTTTGAGCTTCGACAGGACCGCACTAGCATTATCCTCTGCAGCTGTTGCAG
>NW_023248096.1:0-3274 GCF_002007445.2 Ailuropoda melanoleuca | reverse complement strand
AATATTATAATGCATACATAATCGCGTGCATTTAAAGGTGATTCAAAAATTTGTAATTACTTTTAAAAAACTTTTGGAGCATCTATCCTATTACTTATTACTTATTAAAGGGGGGGAAATAAACCAGTGGAAAAAAGGATATGAGCTACAAGATTTAGTTTTAGGAATACATATCAAATAGTCAATATTTTAACGAATTAGTTTCACAAAACACGTTTCTAGAGAGAAATAGCAATCCGACAGTCACTCGTATTTCCAAATGGCCTTTTGAAAACACAAACTGACTTATTCCATTAAATTCCCTCTTATATCCTCATACCAAAATTTTAAGCAATAAAACAATTAAAAATCTAAACTACTCTGCTAAACTAAATTAGATTGATAAAATTAAAGAATGAAAGCATTTGCATCAGAAGCCCTTTGATACTGGTCATTCAATATACCTAAGTATCCTGAGAAGTACTCATAGAAACACAGAATCAAAGTTTAGGAAAACACTTTTAGAACATGTAATCCAAACACCTATCTAATTTCTGAATCTCATCTATCAAGTCCCCATGAATTGGCTGACCTATTGCTGTTTATGACAGGGAAGAGTAACTTGGTTTTTTCTTTAACAGTTCTGTTCAATCTTTGGAAAGCCCTGACTCTTAGACAATTCTTCTTAACATTAAAGCTTAATTAAATCTTGTCCTCTGCCCCTAGTTCAGGGTTTTGGACCAGTTAATTATTTGTTGTGGGAAGATGTCCTGGGCATTGTAGGATGTTTAGTAGCACCCCTGGCCTCCACCCACTGGATACTAGTACTCTGTCCTCCCAGTCGTTAACCAAAAATGTCCTCAGACGTTGCCAAAGCCCAACGGAGGGCAAAATCACGCCTCTACTTGAGAACCTCTGCCCCAGTTCTAACTGCTAGGGCCAAATAACAATATTAACAACACTAAGATCTGAGCATTTAATATATGCTAGGCACAATTCTGAGTACTTTACATATATTTTAATTTAATCCTCAAAACCGTCCCCAGTTGAGAAAAAGGGAAGCTTAGAGGGTAAGGAACTCGCTTAAAATCTGATAGCAAATTAAATGGCAGGTCTGAGATGTGAACTAAGCAGCTGAATTTCAGAGCTCATGCTTTCCACCTCAAACGAGCCTGACTCAAATCAAGTCTAGTGTCATTTCCAAAGGGTAACTCTTCACAATTTGAAGATGCCTCTTACAATGAGATTCTTTAATATCAATCAGAGCTGCTCCCAAGACCTCCCATTCAGTTCCTTAAGCTTACAAGGTTTCCACCCTCTTCACATCCTTCCTTTGAATATACACAGAACTAAAGACAATAATACTTTGGTGTACGGTAGAGTGACTCTAGCCTTCTTTTCCACTAATTGTGATTTTTTCTTTTTTAAGCAGGGAGGGTGGTGAGAAAAATGGAATGATGGCAGCCATATTGTACTTTTGTTTTATATCAAATTTACTGCCAAAAAACACCCCCAGGTCTTTTCCATGTGTGATGTTGCAAAGCCATGCTAACTTAATATATATTAATGTTTTTCAGGCCTTATGTATACCCCCCAAAAAATTCATTTAAACTTAGTCCAACAATACAAACTCAGAGGTCATTTTGAATCATTTAGTTTATCATTTCCTATCCTTCTTTCTTCATTGCCCCCTATAAATTTGATAATTTGCCTGAGATAATTTGCAATGAGACAAAGCAAAGAACAAAGCCACCTTCCAAGATCAGTATCTTTGGGTAGGGTCATTCAAAATCAAAACTGTGTTGATTAACAGAAACAACTTACAGTTAACTAATTTTTTTCCTTCACCATATACCCAAGAATATAAAAAAAAGACTACCAAAAACTAAGCTTAAGTCCAAATACATTATATTGCTACTAGTCTACCAACTGCATCAGAAAATTACTCCAACAGTCTATTTTTAGCAAACCCATTCTGGATCAAGTTTAACCTATTTTTCCTCAAGTTTCTTCCTTTCCATTTTTTGTTCTAAAATTTACTTTTCTCAAAATCAGACCTAGAATGCCCCCATCTTTTAGTACTTCTGGTACTCTCCTAAAATCCTTAGAAATCACAAATAATACCAATAAGTTTACAATTTTACAGGCAGTTCCTTTTATAAACGTAAGAGGTTTCAACTGACCCAGAAGATAACTCATTTAACTAGATGCATTCTTCCTCACTATACCCCTGTTGATTTTTATGTTCTTCGTAGCAATGCCTTGCTTTGTTGTTATTGGTGGTGGTGGTGGTGGTTTGCTCTTCTTCTTTAACAAAGAAGCTTCTAAATAAGAGCTGAGGGATTTTTTTCTTCCTTCATTATTATTACAGGCATTATTATTACACTTCCCTTGATTACCTTTTTAAATGTAATATAAGATACCCTTTTGGTTGGTCTTATAGCATTTTTTAAAAAGTCTCAGCTCATTGTTTTCCTAATTAAGATTTTCTATATTTTATTATGGCAATCTTAGCTATTTGCTTTGTTTTAAAAGTAATGCATATCTTTAAAGAGTTTATTGTGTAGTCACACTAATGATCTTTCTCTACCCAAAAAAAAATCAAAATTACAATTTTTACTTAACTCCCTGAGCCATTCTTCCTTTTTTAGAGAAATTTATCCTGTGGAATCATGCTGATCTTTTCTCTAATCAAAAATCAGGAAAACTCAAATTGGCAAATTACAAAATATTTACATATAAAACACTACGCAGTTCTTAAGAATTATGTTATAGAAGATTATTTCATGACATAGGGTTGTTCATGATTAAGTATAAAAAATGGGTTATATAACTACATACAGTAGTAATATTTCAAAACCACTTTTAAATATATATGTGATTTTATATTTTTATACATACACAAAAAATAGGTGACATGCAAAAATAAGCTATGATCAAAAGAAAAATGTTTTAACATATTTGTTTTCTTCTACGTGTTTTCCGTATTTATCAAATTCATGTAATGAATATGTATCACTTTTACAATAATACAGGCATTATTATTTTAAAAGAACCATCAAACCAGAGAAAAATACTCTATCAAGTATAAGATCTAGCTTGAGATTTCTGCTTTTATAACTCTATTACTAAAATAAGCTTAGAAAAACATTTCTGGATCCCAAACCACAAAAAAAGCCAATACAAGATACCACCAGCTAGCCTAAACATATAAATAAGTTGTGACAACCATGAAGATGACCATTCGAACTTCTAGAAATTAAATGGGGTGAAACCACAAGAACTTCCTGTTATT
>NW_023248095.1:0-3273 GCF_002007445.2 Ailuropoda melanoleuca | reverse complement strand
ATACTAATATTATTCTGCGCCTTAAATTAGTTTTTCCAAATCATTTAAGCATCTATTGTCTCTCTTTAGTATACTCTGGCATACAATTTATACAAATTTTAGAATTAATTCGTTCTAAAATTTGTTTGATAACTTTCAGTTTCCTACTATATTTATTCTGTTTTGGCTGCTATGACGAAATGCTACAGATTGGGTGTTTCAGACAATAGCATTTATTTTTCCCAGTCCTGCAGGCTGGGAAGTCCAATATCAAGATGCTGGTAGATTCAGGTACTAGTGAGAGCCCTCTTTCTGGCTTGCAGATGCCCATCTTCTCATTGTCTTCACATGATAGCCCATAGCGTTCTGCTTCTGGTCCCCCAAATTCATGCTTTTCTCACATGCAAAATACATTCATACCACCCCAATAGCCCCCAAAATCTTAACTCATTCCAGCATGAACTCTAAAGTCTAAATTCCAGGGTGCCTGTGTGGCTCAGTCTGTTAAGTGTTTGCCTTTGGCTTGGGTCATGATCTCAGGGTCCTGGGACCAAGCCCCGCATCAGGCTCTCGGGCTCATGGGGCAAGTCTCCCTCTCCCTCTGTGATCTCTCTCACTCTCGTTCTTTCTCAAATAATAAATAAAATCTTTAAAAAAAATAAAGTCTAAATACCAAAGTCTCATCTAAACATCATTTAAATCAGATTTGAGTGAGACTAAAGGTATGATTCATCCTGAGGCGAAACTCCTCTCCAGCTATGAATCTATGAAACCAGAGAAGTTATGTACTTCCAAAATACAATGGTGGGGCAGGAATAGGATATGCATTCATAACAGAGAAATTAGAAGAAAAAAGGGGTGAGGAGGTCTCAAGCAAGTCCAAAAGCAAGCAAGGTAAATATCTTTAGTTCTTGAGGCTTGAGAACAATCCTCTTTGGTTCAATATTATGCCTTCCTGACTTACCGGAGTGGCAGTCCCACCTCCATTGGGCCGCGGTCATGCCCTGCAGCTCTGGCACGCAGGGCTTGGTGGAATGGAGGGATAGAAGATTAAGGAGGTGGGGGGGCAAGGAGTGGAGGGGAGTTATGCTCCCCTCTCAGACTCTGGTGTGATGCTTCACACCCTGAAGATCCCTGGGCAACCCTGCCCTTAAGGCTTGAGGGCTGCTGCTTCCTGGTCTGTTCAAACCAATGTGATGTCTCCCATTTGAAACCAAGGAGGTAGTTCTGATGATCTCTGAATTACCTTTCCAGGTCATTCTTCCTCTGCTTGAAGAACAGTGCACATTTACAGCCAAATGACTCTATGATCTGGTCCTGGAGGATCTAACAAGTCTGACAGCCCTCCTTCATTTTGTCTAGTGTCCATTTCCTTCAGTTAGAACCAGCAATGTTTCTGCTGGTGTGGCTAATTAGGTCCATGTTTTATACACATATGAATCTCTTTAGCAAATGATTGTTCAGCCACATCCTTAGCATTCTCTTCCAAAAACACTTTCTGGTTTTTTGCAACGTGATAGACTGAGAATTTCCCAAATCTTTAAGTTCCACTTCCTTTTTTACTTAATTTCTTCAATTCATTTCTCTCTTCTCATGTTTTGCTATAAGCAGTTAAGAGAAACCAAACTACTCCTTTAATGCTTTGCTTAGAACCCTCCTCAGTTACATATCCAATTTCATCACTAGCAATTTCTACCTCCCACAAAACACCTGAACAGGAACATAGTTTAGCCGTTTCTATGACAAACATCTCCATTGTCTATTAACAAGTTTTCATTTCCATCTGAGACCTCACCAAAATACCTTTCCATCCGTATTTCTACAAACAAAATTTTACAAAATTATCATGTATCCATTTCTACAAACAAAATTTTACAAAATTATCATGTCTACTTCAAAACATTCTATTGTTAATTGTAGCAATTTTTACTGTGCTTTCTGTGTTTTTTAGGTATATGATCATGATATCCACAATTAAAAACCAAAACAAAATATTTCATGCCTTGCTTTCCAACGTTTATACTGTCTTTCATTTACCTACCTTATCAAATTTGATTCTTTTTGAAATCAAACTGGAACCTGACAAATCAAATAAAATTCTAATAATTTCATTGTGACTCCATTAAAATTTCATTAAAGTATAATGCCATATGATTTCAATCATATGTGGAATTTAAGAAACAAAACAGATGAACATAGGAGAAAGGAGGAAAAATAATAAAAGATGAATACAGAGAGGGAGGCAAACCATAAGAGACTCTTGCTGGAGGGGTGGTGGGTGGGGGAATGAGGTAATTGGGTGACGGGCATTAAGGAGGACACTTGACATAATGAGCACTGGGTGTTGTATGCAACTGATGAATCACTAAATTCTACCCCTGTAACTAATAATACAGTATGTGCTAACTAAATTGAATTTAAATAAAATTTTTTTAAAAAAATTTAAAAAAGTATGGTGACAAAAATGCTTATCTCTGCCCAGATCCTTATATTTAACTTATATGGTTTTAGTGATTTTTCCAATTAAAATAATGCTTACTGTATTTTTATGTAAATAGGATTAATAATATTTAAGGAGTTTTCTTCTCACCTTCCCTTGCATCTAGAAACGCCCCAGGGAACTTGCAGTCTACTAACCAGAAGTACCTTCCTAAGAAAGGTTTGGAAGTAGTTAATATGATTAATGGCTTACAAGAAAGCTCTAGCTTACTTTGTTGTAAGAATACAGTATATAATACATACACAACTATATATGTTATTGATAAAGCTTCTGGTCAATAGTAGGCTATTAGTGAAGTTTTAGGGAAGTCAAAAATTATACACAAATTTTTTACTTTGCAGGGAGTCAGTGCCTCAACCCCCACATTATTCAAGGGTCACATATACATATATACATATAGATACACACATACACACACACACATATATACATATATATATATATATATGTATATATGTATCACATCTTCTTTATTCATTCATCCACTGATAGACACTTAGGTTGTTTCCATATCTTGGTATTATAAATAAAGTTGTAATGAACAACAACAAAAAAAATGAGTAATGGCTTCTTATATGGGGTCTGATCTTAAAAGGGTTATGGTGCTCAGTTTTTTCAACTGTGGCAGAAATGATCTGCAAGGGGTGCCTGGGTGGCTCAGTTGGTTAAGCATCTGACTTCAGTTCAGGTCATGATCTCCAGGTCTTGGGATTGAGCCCCACGTTGGGCTCCCAGCTCAGCAGGGAGTCTGTTTCTCCCTCTCCCTCTGCCTCTCCCCCTGCTTGTACTCTCTT
>NW_023248094.1:0-570 GCF_002007445.2 Ailuropoda melanoleuca | reverse complement strand
TTTCTTGGTTCTAAAGGCTGGATCCTCACCAGGCCCCTACACTCATTGTGGAATCGGGGACCCCAGTGGAAGGGCTGCTGTTCGCTGGAGGTGTTTTCCTGGACGCTCTGCTTTACTACCAATTAGAAGGGTGCTGAGTCCTCGAAAATCCAGAACCTTTTAATTCATGCTCCCTTANNNTTTTCATTCATGCTCCCTTACTCACGAGAGATGATGATCGTTGATATTTCCCTGGACTGTGTGGTGTCTCAGAGACCACTATGGGGCACTCTCGTCAGGCTTCCGCGACCACTTTCCCTCATGTTTCCCTATTCACGAAGGGTGATGATAGTGCTAAGACGGTCCCTGTACGGTGTTGTTGCCTTCGGACTTTTTTTGGGCTTTTTCGTTCCATTGTCACCGGCAGTTTGGACAGGATTTCCCCAGGGAGCAAACATTTCGTTGGAAGCGGGTTTTGGCCGAATTGTCTTTCTCAGTACTGTGTTCGTCCTGTTTAATGCACGGTACCAAATCACCTTGATTCCTGTTCCACCTTCCATAAGGCCGTCGTGACTTCAAGGGCTTTCCCCT
>NW_023248093.1:0-3272 GCF_002007445.2 Ailuropoda melanoleuca | reverse complement strand
GGGATCACGCCCTGAGCCGAAGGCAGACGCTTAACTGCTGTGCCACCTAGGCGCCCCTATGCTATTTGCATTTCTAACTCCACTGAAGGGAATTCTCAAATGATACATCAAGGCTGAAACTCTAATTTTGGATGTAGCATCATAGAGGGAAAGCTTTTTTAACTTTAAACTTCAAATGTTAAGCATAGGTTAATTTATATCATGAGGCCAAAGTATCATTCTTTCTTTGAGTCTGTTATTCTGTATATTAAAATTTAAATATTTTACCAAGGTTTCTATTAACAACAGAATCTGACGCTGTTACTTGGATATATGACCATCGAGTGCTCTAGATTCCTAGACTATAAGAGAAAGGATTTTTTTTTAAAAAAATTCATCTATCTCTTCCACAACAGTTAATTTTTATGCTTTGTTGAATAAAAGTACAATTTTTAAAATAATACTCACTTTCGAGAGGACATTATTCTACTAATTGCATCGTGGTATATGTGCCTGAAAGTGCACATATCACAAATGTAAAGCTCAATAAATTTCCAAAAAGCTGAGATACCCATGTAACGAGAGCTCAAATGGGGAGCGGGGGAACAATACCAAACAATACTAGCCCCTAGGCATACACCATTCCTCCAAAGTGACCACTAATCTACCTTGTAGCATCATGGATTAGTTAGATTATGGATGAGGGTTTTTTTTGTTGCTATTGTGAGATAAATCTCACAATTTCATAATCTAGATAATAATATATAATATCAAGAATGAATATTAAGAATAAATATGTTACTACTAAGCATAAAGAATATATTCATTATTATATATTCTATTAGTATACAATAGAATATTTATTCTTTATTAATAAATATATTCCTGGAGCCTAAATTTTCCTTTCAACATGCTTTGGAATTCATCTGTAATATTGAAAGAAGTTTATAGTTCATTTAATTCTCATCCTTGTATTTCATTTGGTGAATATGCCACAATTCACTTATCCTGATGAACATTTGGGTAATTTCTGACTTAGGGCTGTTTTGAACAGTATCGCTATAAACATTTTAGTGCATGTCTTTTGGAAAATATATGTTTGTTATTCTTGTTGGATGGAGGGCAATTCTAGTCCATAGGTTATGCTTGTGTTCAATTTTAGTGGAAGCTGCCAAATTAGTAGTACTTGAGGGTTTGAGTTTTTCTATATCTTTGTCAACACTTATTTTTGGTTTTTCTCATTTTTGCCATTCTGGATGGAGTCTGTGTACTGATGTTTCTTTGGGTTTCATCCTGTATTTCTCTGATAACTGAAGAGCTGTACAGCTTTTTATACGTTTATTGAATAGTTGGATATGCTCTTTTTAAAACTGCTCAAGCCTTTTGTGCGCCTTTTCATTTGGTGGCCTTTTTAAAACTGATTTTGAGTTGTCTGTGTAATTCTTTAAAAAAGATTTTATTTATTTATTTGAGAGAGAGAAGCACAATTTGGGAGGGCAGAGAGAGAGGAAGAAGCAAACTCCCCACTGAACCCAGAGCCTGAGAGGGACTCGATCCCAGGACCCGGGGATCATGAACTGAGCTGAAGGCAGATACTTAACTGACTGAGCCACCCAGGTGCCCCAGTTTTTTATGTAATTTTATACAAGTCCTTCATTGAATATATGTGCATAAATATCTTCTCCCACTCTCTGGGTTTGCCTTTTTTATCCTTAATCATTTCTTTTAATAAGCAGATAATAATTTTAACATAATTAAAACTATCAATTTTTCTTCTTGGTATTTTTAATGTGCTGTTTAGGAAAGGTTACAAAGATGTTCCATTTTTTTTTTCTAAATGTTTTATTGCTTTACTTTCCACATTGCATCTAAAAACAATGTAGAATTGACTTTTTGTTTATGGTATAAGGTAGAAAGTCAAGATACTTCCACACCCCTCATATGGATATTGTCCCACAACTACTTATTAATGACACCATATTTGGCATGCCTGGGTGGCTCAGTCATTTAAGTGTCTGCCTTTGGCTCAGGTTGTGATCCCAGGGTCCTGGGATCAAGTTCCTCATCGGGATCCTTGCTCAGTGGGGAGCCTGCTTCTCCCTCTGCCTCCCTCTTTCTCTCTCTCAATCTGTGTCTCATGAATAAATAAAATCTTTTTTAAAAAAAAGACACCATATTTGCCTCACTGCATTGCAATGATGTATTTTGACTTGGCATTATTAGGGGAATTTTCACACACAAAAAATATTCATGGCCCATGCCATTACTTTTCTCATTGATACGTAAGCTTTTCTTTGATTTATCCTAAATTTTAGATTGCAACTCTTAGCTAACAATGTCTTAAAATTTCAGAGCTACAGTGTCAAAGCTTTGCTGGATTGCTTATCATTTAGAAGCCAAACATCCTTTCTTTGGCAGACAGAGGTAATCTATTTCCTTAACACTACTCTTCAGTCAATTAAAGGAAGACTCTTGCCTTCCTTTCCTAACTCACAGAATAGCTGCTTCTTTTACCTGAAGCAGAAAAAAATAAATATGTAAATATCAATATTCGGCTCTTGAAAATGTAAAAACGTAATTTCTGTTTTTCCCATCAGAAAAAGAAAGTCTTGCTTTTTTTTTTTTAGTACCTTGTCCCTCAGTTATATTTACTGGGTACTATAGCCTAAGAATGTATGTGTGCATAGCATAGACACATACATACATACATATGCAAAGGATGTGCTTAGTTTTATAACAGTCTTGGATGAAATTGGACTGGTGTCTTTAGGCCACTACCCTTCAGACACATTTCTTTTGTAAAAGACTGCTTTCTTGTAATGGAGAAAATATTTTGGAAAAAAATTCAAAATGTTTTAAAGATAAATATAAAATCTTTTCCTTTGTCTGAAAATTTTACTTAATTCAACAAACATATAGTGACTGAAATTTACTCTATATTCTAAACATCATGATAATCCATCTCTCTCTATACATATATATTTACAATCATGCACAAATATATTCACACATAAGCACATACAAAAGACATTTTTATTCAAGGAGCCTGTAATCAAAATGTATGTCTGTGCATACATTTATATATAATTTCATATACATGCATATTATTTTGTAAGTATTGATATATCTTTAGAATCTTTTTGAATGTCTTTAAGTTCCTAAAGAAATCCGACTTTAAAATAGTTCTTTTTGCACATATACCACCACACCAATATATGTGATGATTTTTTATGTCAGTTCTTGAGTTTAAGCCTCAAGATTAGATATATAACTGAGTCAATAAAACATTTTTT
>NW_023248092.1:0-3172 GCF_002007445.2 Ailuropoda melanoleuca | reverse complement strand
CCTGCTTGTGTTCCCTCTCTCACTGGCTGTCTCTATCTCTGTCGAATAAATAAATAAAATATTAAAAAAATATATCTTAAAAAAAAAGTAATACATATTTGTAGTAGAAACTCAGTGCTTCCAACCCTTTTCACATAATAGCATTCACAGCAAGTGATATTTGGAAGCACACTGGAATAAATGGAGGAGAATGCTCCAGACCAGAACAAATGCACTAGGGCTTCTGACCCCTATTCCTGCCCTTTCTTCAAGCCCTGACTGGCATCCTCAAAAGCCTGAGAGGATCATTACTCAGCACACCTATAACCTATGCCTTTAATTTTGCACACCTTCTGGGAACCTTTGCCTTAGAGCAGTGTTCCTCAACCTGTTTTTTTACTATCATCCCCTAAAGAGCCTTCTTTTAGACGTTCTCTCCTAATTGCCCCCACCCACGAAATTTTAATACTACATACATGATATATATCTGTTTACATATATGTTTACATATCTGTGGCCATTGGGAAAACCACAGACCGTTCGTAATATCTAAGATATTACACATTCTCCCTCCTCCCACCAAGAGCTACTTTTTAATCCATTAAGAGCAATATATTCCTGTTGAGAATGTATGCTTTGGAGAACATGGAACTATTAACAGTTGGGTGTGTATTTTCTGTGTGTATGTGCATGCACACACACAAGCTTGTGTTGACAGTCTCTGAGTCTAGGAAATGGAGCTATTCATTTGGCTATGGGCATGTACAACAGACGAGCTCATAACTTACGGTTAAGTCTCACAGACATGACTATTCCTATTTTGATTTGTTTTTTCTTGTTTGCCAAAATGTGGACAGAGAATGGTGTTCCAGTTAGGTGTAGGAAGGAGAGTTTTCTTTTAATGTCTTCTTCAGAGAAGAAATGGTGACATGTATCTATTACAAAAATATGCATTAGTTTTAAGACACAGAATGACATTTGGCAAAGAATCTTTAGGAACAGTTGGAAAACAACCTTTGAGCAAGGACCTCTAAATTCTTTATTGATTAATCCCTTTACTTATTATCAAAGTGTAAGCTGCTGCTTGTAAGCAACACTTATCTTGACATGCCTAGTATAATATGGTCTATTAATCCATCTAGTATGGAGAACAATCATTGCATGGAAGTGCTAGGTGATCTCAGCCTTAAATAGATAGATTTTTCCCAAAGCAATTAGATAGGTGTCCTCAAGAGCAATTTGTCTTGTTGATGTTTCTCTCGAACAATTGGTTTGTTTTTTAGTCTTATGAACAGCGTAATTCTATACTTGATTTTTTATAAGTTGGCTGCTAGAAAATGTGACAAATATGCGGTCCATTCTTTCTTTATTTATTTAAAGATTTTATTTATTTGAGAGAGAGAGAGTGTTCATTCACGAGTCAGGGAAGGAGAGGGAGAAGCAGATTCCCCGCCAAGTAGAGAGCCTGAGGTGAGTCTCCATCCCCAGGACCCTGAGATCATGACCTGAGCTGAAGTCAGCTGCTTAACTGACTGAGCCACTCAGGCACCCCATTTGTAGTATATTTAATTTTGCCTTATTCACAGTTCCATTTTTGAACTTAAGGATTATGTCAGGTTTTTAATTGTGGTTAAATAAAATCTCTTTTTAAAAATAATGAGAGGGGCACCTGGGTGGCTGAGTCATTTAAGTGTCCAACTCTTGGTTTTGGCTTAGGTCATAAGCTCAGGGTTGTGGGATCAAGCACCACATTGGGCTCAGTGTGGAGTCTGCTTGGGATTCTCTCCTTCTCCATTTGTCCCTCCCCTTACTCTCATGTGCTCTCTCTAAAAATAAATCTTTTAAAAAAAAATTATGAGAAAATAAGTAAATAAAACTTGTGGTAAAATATATGTAACATAAAATTTACCATCTTAAAGTGTATAGTTCAGTATTAAGTACATTCACATTGTTTTGCAATTAATCTCCAGAACTCTTTTCATTTTACAAAACGGAAATTCTACCCATTAAAAAACTCCCAGGTCCCTCCTCCCCACAGGCCAACAATCACCATTCTACTTTCTCTCTGAATTGGACTATTTTAGGTACCTCATATAAGTGGAATCATACAGTATTTTTGTGTGTGACAGGCTTATTTCACTTAGTGTGATGTTCTCAAGGTTCATCCATGTTGTGGCATGTGTCAGAATTTCCTTCCTTTTTGAGGCTGTATACTATTGTAGTGTATGTATATACATTTTGTTTATCCATTCATCTGTCAGTAGACATTTGGGTGGCTTCAGCCTTTTGGCTACTGTGAATAATGCTGCTATGAACATGGGTGTACAAGTGTCTTTTTGAGACCCTGATTTGGATTCTTTTGGGTATATTTCCAGAAGTGGAATTGCTGGATCATATGGTAATTCTATTTTTAATTTTTTGAAGAACTGCCTTAATGTTGTCCACAGCAGCTACACCAAATTATATTTCCACCAACAGTGCACAAGCATTCCAGTTTCTCTGTATGCTCAACAACACTTTTTTAAGTTAACTTTTATCACATATTTCTAAAGCATTTAATTTAGTTTACATAGAAACCACTCGGTATCTCTAAATATTTTGTCTCTGTGCCAGACATTTAAGTTACACAAATACAGATTTGCCATAAACATACTCATGCATACATGCAAAGCAGATATATGAGACAGGTAGTGTTGAAGATCACTCAGCTAAGGATGAACCAGTCAGTAAACGTTGTTGGGCCAATAGGGTATCCTTATGAAAAAAAGAAACTGGATCTCTACCTTCCATCATAAACAAGTTAGTTACCTTAATTTAAGATTTACATAAGAAAAGCAAATATAAATGCTTTTACAAGAAAATAGAAGAGAATATGGTTTTGATTATAGAAGAATTTCTTTTAATGTAATCAAAAGAAAGGATTGACATTCAACTAACTAAAATTCGGGGCTTCTCAAGAAGATAAATCACAGGGGCTGCCTGGGTGGCTCAGTCGTTAAGCGTCTGCCTTCAGCTCAGGGCGTGATCCCAGAATCCAGGGATCAAGCCCTGCATCAGGCTTCTCCGCTGGTAGCCTGCTTCTTCCTCTCCCATTCTCTCTGCCTGTGTTCCCTCTCTCGCTGGCTGTTTCTCTCTCTGTCAAATAATAAATAAAATCTTAAAAAAAAAAAAAAAAAAAAAAAAAAAAAAACCA
>NW_023248091.1:0-3272 GCF_002007445.2 Ailuropoda melanoleuca | reverse complement strand
ATCAATGGAACAGAATAGAGAGCCCAGAAATGGACCCTCAACTCTATGGTCAACTAATCTTCAACAAAGCAAGAAAGAATATCCAATGGAAAAAAAAAAAGACAGTCTTTTCAATAAATGATACTGGGAAAATTGAACAGCGACATGCAGAAGAATGAAACTGGACTATTCTCTTACACCATCATAAAGATAAACTCAAAATAGATGAAAGATCTAAATGTGAGACAGGAATCCATCAAAATCCTAGACTAGAACAAAGGCAGTAACCTCTTAGATCCCAGCCACAGCAGTTTCTTGCAAGACATGTCTCTAAAGGCAAGGGAAACAAAAGCAAAAATGAACAATTGAGACTTCATCAAGATAAAAAGCTTCTGCACAGCAAATGAAACAGTCAACAAAACTAAAAGTAAACCTACAGAATGGGAGAAGATATTTGCAAATAACATAACCAATAAAGGGCTGGTATCTAAGATCTATAAAGAATTTGTCACACTCAATGCCCAAAAACCAAATAAGCCAGTCAAGAACTGTGCAGAAGACATGAACAGACACTTCACCAAAGAAGACATACAAATGGCCAAAAGACACATGAAAAAATGCTCCACATCACTAGCCATCAGCGAAATACAAATCAAAACCACAATGAGATACCACCTTATACCAGTTAGAATGGCTAAAATTAATAAGACAGGGAACAGCAAATATTGGTGAGGATGTGGAGAAAAGGGAACCCTCTTACATTGTTGGTGGAAATGCAAGCTGGTACAGCCACTCTGGAAAACAGTATGGAGGTTCCTTGAGATGTTAAAAATAGAGCTACCCTATGACACAGCAATTGAGCTACTGGGTATTGACCCCAAAGATACAGATGTAGTGAAAAGAAGGGGCACATGCACCCCAATGTTCATAGCAGCAAAGTCCACAATAGCCAAACTGTGGAACAAGCCAAGATGTCCTTCAACAGATGAATATGTAAAGAAGTTGTGGTTCATACATACAATGGGATATTACTCAGCCATCAGAAAGGATGAATACCTACCATTTGCATCGACATGGATGGAACTGGAGGGTATTTTGCTAAGTGAAATAAGTCAAGCAGAGAAAGACAGTTATCATAAGGTTTCACTCATACGTGGAATATAAGGAATAGTGGAGAGGACCATAGGGGAAGGGAGGGAAAACTGATTGGGAAAAAATCAGAGAGGGAGACAAAACATGAGAGACTCTTGACCCAGGGAAACAAACTGAGGGCTGCAGAAATGGAGGTGGGTGGGGGATAGGGTAACTGGGTGATGGGCATTAAGGAAGGCACATGATGTGATGAGCACTGGGTGTTATATGCAAACTAATGTACTATATGTTGAATAATTGAATTTAAATTAAAAGAATAAAATTTTAAAAAAACCCAAAAAACAAAAAACTTCTTCAGTATGTTTTTTGTGTCTTCCATCAATGTGTTTAGTTTTCTAACTGCCTTCCAGTATATGTGATACTCTGTATTTTTCTTCAAGATATTTATATCATTCACATTGTGAAAATATTGAAAATAATGTTTTCTGCATATTTATTTCATTTTCCTAGGTGTGTGTTATTTTCCTTTGTTTCTATTTCTAATTGACTATAATTGCATTTTTCATTTCATTTTATTTTTTATTAACTGATTCTGTGGTGGGTGGGGAGAAATTTACTTTTTCAATGAGTAGTTTTTATGTTTATTTAACTTTCTAATTTTTTTCATTCTTTCAATACCTAATTTTCCTAATTTTAGCTTTCTTCATACAGCCTGCTTGAAAATGTATTTTTCCTTTTTGCATTTGGAAAGATAATGCTAATGGTGATAATACATTGTAAAAAAATTATTCTCTTGACATTCCCCTAATTTCTTCCCAGAGAGGAAAATTAAATGTGTCTTATTTGTTGTTTTGTTTTGTTTTGTTTTTTTGATGTTTATTTTAGCTTCTGGTGGATTGCTATTTATTAATCATGAAGTAAAAGTACATCATTTTGATTCTCTCCTGGGGTTATCAGTAAGCTTTTGTTTTGTTTTGTTTTTTCCCCCATCATTATTGTTGTTTATTTGTCTTATTTTTCAATCACCTTCTTCCCCTCAATACATTTAAGATGGCAAAGATGTCATTTCTCTAGTCTGGATTTCACTTTTTTAATTTAATTATTTGAATTCATTTGACCTGCTAGAATTTCTATTCTACTCATACTTCCACATTTGTTTTTAATTTTTTGTTGTTTACTTTGTTAACTTTGAGACAGTGGTACCTATGATGCCACTTTGAATTATAGCTTTGTCTTCTTATATTTCGTATTATCATGTAATCACTGTGTAGCGGCCCATTAATGGACATACAGTATATTTTTTTAATTTCAAGATTTGAAAGATAATGACATATCATATTGTGTAAGTTTAAGTTATACATGTTGATTTGAGACATTCATATATTGCAGCATGATTACTACTATAACATTAGCTCATCTCTCCGTCCTGATACACATATCATAAAATTTAGCATCTTAACCATTCTTAATGTACATTAAGTGTACATTTGAATAACATTAAGTACATTCACATTGCTGTGCAACTGATGTCCAGAACTCTTCTCATTTATCAAAACTAAAGCTCTATACTCTTTAAATAACAATTCTCCATTTCTCTCTCCTCCCAACTCTGGCAATGACCAATCTGCTTTCTGCCTTATAATTAATTTTTAAACCATCTCTTGTTCCTGAACATTGCACAGATTTAACACTATTTAATTTTAGTGTCCACTTTAAAAAAAATAGGACTTAGGAAAGCATGATTTTATCTGATGTTTTCATTACTGTATCTTTCATGCTAGAAACATGTCTCAATACATAATTTTGGAATTAATGGCTCCAGAAATGAAACTCCTCCCAATTTTTATGTTTGATGATAAAAAATAAATAAAACCTTTGAAGATTGTTAGTTGAAGAATTCTCAAAAGCTATTATTGAATTATAGTTCTTTTAAGTCTATATATATATAGTATATATATATGTAAGTATATATATATAGTATATATATATATGTAAGTATATATATAGTATATATATATGTAAGTATATATATAGAAGTATATATATATATATGGAAGTATATATATAGAGAGAAGTATATAAATATACTTCTTGGAAGTATATATATATATATACTTCAAAGAAAACATTATGAAATGTGACATTCATTTAGATACATGAAAATGAAAAAGCTTATTTAATAATGAGCTACAAGATTTTAT
>NW_023248090.1:0-3271 GCF_002007445.2 Ailuropoda melanoleuca | reverse complement strand
GAGGAGGGTAGATGTGGAGGAGGGAAGGTGGGTAGATGTGGAGGAGGGAGGAGGGTAGATGTGGAGGAGGGGAGGAGGCAGTGTGTCATCTGCTTTTGGAGGAAATGGGAAGCAAACTGGTCCGTGGCGTTTGGGGGCAGAGAGGGCAGAATGGGAGTGAGGGTTTGAAGACAGACGAGCAGGTGTGAGACGGTGGTTCGAGAGGGTGGGAAAACAGCCACCTCTGCGAAGCCTGGGAGGAGCCAGTACCCGTTGACTTGCAACTGGGGCCACAGCTGTAGAGGTTGCTTGAGTGCAACCCAGACAGTTGGGTTTCACTCGCTGGATGATTATCATGCGTAAGGCGTGGGACACAGAAGATGGGGTGTTTGGGAGATTGTCAGGACGGACCAGGAATTCCAAGTTGGCAAAGGAGGAAAGTGAGTCATGATTGATAGTGAGAAAGTGGGAGAAGGTCTGTAGATCGGAGAACTGCCAGGCTGCCAGGACTGTTGGGATGGGACCCCCAAGGCAGGTGAGCTGCCGCGGGAGGAGGCGGCCATCAGAGGGAAGGTCAAGGACAGGGCCATGGGGTGGGTGTCTGAGTGAGGTTAGAAGAGCAGATCTCCAGTGGGGGTGAGGGGCTGGCAGAACTGAGGGGCCAAGGCATGGGAGGGTTCATCCACGAGGTCATTGAAGTTGCTGAGAATGACAACAGGAGGGACGCCTGGTGGCTCAGTCGGTTAAGTGTCTGCCTTTGGCTCTGGTCAGGATCCCAGAGACCTGGGATCGAGCCCCCAGTCAGGCTCCTTGATCAGCGGGGAGCCTGCTTCTCCCTCTCCTCCCTCTCCCCCTGCTTCTCTGACAAATAAATAAATAAAATCTTACAAACAAACAAAAAGAATGGTAACAGGAATAATAAGAGGAAAAGAGATGCTGAGCCATCTCGCTGACGAGGAAGCCCCCAGCCGCAACAAAGAGGCAGTCAGAACTTTTTGAAGGAGGAGGAAAGGGAGATGTTCACATGGGCAGTGGCCGGGGCTGGGGCCAGCAAAAGGACCAGGTCTCTCCCATTCTGGTGCCCGTGGGCGCCCAAGGAGGAAGCTCGCGCATTCTGTTTGCTGTGTCCGACCCTTTGGAGCTTGCTGGCTTCTCCTCACGGGCTGCCGACCAGCTGCGACCCCACACGCCCACCTTCTCTGTTCTCTAGCCAATGACAGGGGGTAGTCTCTGCCTCTTGGCTTAGGCCCGCTCGCTTCCAGAACAGTCCCGGCAAGACTTGGTGAGAGAGCATCCACTGGCCAAGCATCTAAGCCAGATCTTAATGCCTTGGGCGGGCATCCCACGCTCCACCACTGGGATTCTGATGGCAGGGAGGAAGGCCGGAAACGCCACCCCAGCCCCTCTGTGTCCCTGCCCCTCACGGATGACATAACAGACTTTCAGAGAATTACAGCCAAGGCTTCTTTGTTACTCAGATACAACGGCAGCTCCGGGGCCTCAGCCATTCATGCCCTGTGTCGCCCTGCATGATTGGGCTGGTTCTGGACACCAAGCCCTGCTTCAGTCTCTGGCCGGGGGGCGGGGGGCTCCAACTGTGTGGAAAGAGCTGCCTGGGTCCCCCACCCCCGCCATGAGGGGCTGTGGGCAAGCGAAGTGCATGAAACTTCAAGAGCTGTCGGAGGAATAGAGTTTCTGAGTTTTGTGGCTCACACTTTGTGCACCCCAGATCCTTTGTGGGCCTCTGTCACAGGACCTGCCTTTGCCCACTTCCTTGAACCCTATCCAGATTCTATGAGTTCTCGGCTGCCTTGATTGGCCCCTGGAAGTCTCTTCAATCTCCATAATTAAGGTTTCTGACAGTCCTTTGACTCCTGACCACCTCCAGGCTGTGCCATTCAGGTCCTTAGAAGGCAAAGGAGAGCAGACGCAGGGCCCTCACGGCAAGAGGTCTAAAATAGGACAGACAGATGGTTCTGTTGATCCTGGGGAGCCAAATTCTCCCCGACGGGTCAGTATTTGGTGAAATGGACCACGCCATAGGAAATACTGAAAAAGCAGGTATTGACCACCATGCCGGCCATCATGAGAGGTATTGGGCGGGATGGTGGGATGACAAAGTTTAGGGAGGCCTATCTTCTCCCTGATTTCAAGATGGCGGACTGATGTGCAATCTGAACGTGAGCTGTCCCTTGAGAGTTTGTGGCGACGAATTAAATTCTGCCAAATTTGATCAGTAGCTACCCAAACTGATAATCCTTAAAACTGCAGCAGCATGGAAAAAGGTTTGTGACAAATGGACCAAGTTTCCAGTTGACCAGGAGGAAAAAAGGATAAATGTTAGATAATTGTTATACAAAAGTTTTGCAAAGAACACAAACAAGTTAATATGACTACAAATAAAAAAAACATGTAAAGTTTATTGCCATATGAAAAAGATAACGTGCTCTATAATTCAATAAGAACAAAAAACCCAATTAAAAAAATAAGTAAAACCCTGATGCGGGACTCGACCCTGGGATCCTGACCTAAGCCAAAGGCAGTCTCTTAACCAGCTGAGCCACCCAGGCGTCCCCGAACAGGCCACTTCTCAAAGGAAGATACAAATAGCCAACAAGCACATGAAAAAGTACCCAACATTATTAGCTATCAGGGAATTGAGTTGTCACTCACACCCCCCCCATAATGGCTAAAATTAAAAAGACTGACAACAACAATAGCTGGTGAGGATATGGGACAAGCAGACTCTCCTGTAGGTTTGATGGGCGTATAAAGTGGCACAGCCTCTTTGGAAAAAGTCCTGCAACTTCTTTTAATTTTATAAATGTATACCTACCCTCTAAGCCAGCAATTCCATGCCTAGATATTCACCCCGCGGAAATGAAACATGCTCGCAAGAAGACTTGTACAAGAATGTTTACAGCATCATCGTCTGCCACAGCCCCAAACTGGAAACAACTCAAATGTCCAACAGCAGGTGAATGAAGAAACAGATTGTAGTATGCCTGTACAACGGAATACTCCCCACCAATAAATACAGATGAATTACTGATAAACACAACTTGGAAGAATATCAGAACTACTATTGATAACCAAAACCAAGCCAGACACAAAGACTACAGACTGTTGGATTCCACTTACATAAAATTCGATAACAAGCAAAACTAACTTATAGAGATAGAAGTCAAACACTGGCTTGCCTCTGGGGCGTGGAGCTGGGGATTGATCGGAAAGGGGCATCAGGAACTATCTGGGGTAATGGGATTATTCTCTATCTTCTTTTTTTTTTTTT
>NW_023248089.1:0-3270 GCF_002007445.2 Ailuropoda melanoleuca | reverse complement strand
CCCCCCCCCCCCCGAACTTCTCCCTTGGTTCACATAGTCCCAGGGGAAATTTTATATTGCCCTCAGTTTAAACAAATTTCAGAACATCCTTCTTCAGAGATACACACAAATACAAATAAAAGTTATTTGGTTTAATTTGAAATTTAGGAATAAAAATTAAAGTTTTATTAAAGTCTAACTTAAATTAGGTCCATCCATCTTACTGTAGACTTTTTCTAAGGAGTAATGGTCCAAATGTGGTAGTAACTAGTTTGACTATAAAGTAGTAAAATGACCTCCCTAAGGAATTTTTAAACCCATTTTCCTGCCAAAATTAGAAGTATCGTCATTGTTCACATGTAATTGGTACTCTCCTGTGGCATACTAAACTCAGAAATGAGCCCTATAGGGAAGTTCTTTTGGGTTTGTGTTTTGTTAACGATAGTTGTTTTTATTGTTGTTTCTTCCTTTTGTGCTGCGTAACTACTCAGTCTCTCTCTAAGCTTCCTTCTAGGTCTACTGAGGGGGGGCAGCCTTCTCTCTCTGGGTTTTATGCTGGTTATATATACTAATATGAGTTGTAAAAGAAACAGACTAAAATGAGGCAGTGGAGAAAAGGAGTGATGCCAGAGGAGCATTTCACCCCTCTATTTGCTAGCATCTATAGGCAGATTTTTACTAATAACTTGTAGAACACTGGCGGTGCCAGAGACTGTAGAAATGAAGGACACCATTGTCCTTTTCATTGAAAGATAAAATGCTTTTTTTTTAAGATTTTATTTATTTGTCTGAGAGAGAGAGAGGAGGGAGAATGGCAGGCAGAGGGAGAAGCAGGCTCCCCGATGAGCAAGGAGCCTGATGTGGGACCTGATTATGACCTGAGCCAAAGGCAGACGCTTAACTGACTGAGCCACCCAGGCACCCCAAGCCTGAAAATTTTTATACTAAGTTTGATGAAGAGTGGAAAGTTGTGGGAAAGTATGATAGGACTTAAAGGGAATGAGCTAAGGGTAAAATTAGGAGAAACTTAATAAGGCCTGTTTGTTTGGATTCCTCTTAAAGTTTCTCGGTTTTCAGAGAAAAGGATATAAAAGTCTTCTGGGGGATACCTCTTAAATGAGGGTCTTTTTTTTTTTTTAAGATTTTATTTATTTATTTGGGACAGAGGGGACAAGGGTGGAAGGGCAATGGGAGAGGGAGAAGCAGGCTGCCCGCTGAGCCGGGAGCCTGATGCAGGGCTCAATACCAGGACCCTGGCATCCATGACCTGAGCCAAAAGCAGATGCTTAACCAACTGAGCCACCCAGGCATCCTTATTCTTTATATATTACTATTTCTAAAAGTTTTCCTCAGTTGCCAATGATATATTTGGTAAATTAAGAAAAATTATTTCTTACAATATCCTTTATTTATCTTTATATATTATTTTTTAACTATAGGAAATTGCTGATAAAGATGGAAACAATAAAGTTCTGTCTTTTACTATCCCTTCCTTATCCAAGCCTTCAATATACCATGAGGTAAGTAAGATTAGAAAGGTAAAATTATATTGAGTAAGAGATGAAAGTTAGTTTCTTACCAGAGATAAATGCTCCTAAGACATCTTTGTTGATTGCTTCTTAAAAGTAGGTGCTTGTAACTAGTGATGTAAAGCTAAGTTCTTACCAAGAGAGGCAGAAAATAATTAATGGAAAATTTTCCTCTAGTTCTTGTTTCTTTCTTTCTTATTTCTCCACCACTATCATTTTCAGTCTTTTTTTTATTAGTCTTTTATGAATTCTTAAAAATATTCTTTCATTTTTTTAAAGTCTCCCAGAATTGGAAATTTGTGTTAGATTAATTTTTTATTATTTTTAAGGAAAATGTCTACTTAGAAAGATTTTAACACTGTAATTCTTTCAATTTAAAGGAGTCTATAATTGATGCATTGTAGCTATTCATTAACATTATGCTTCTGAGTTTTGCTTATATTGATTTGGTTGAAGAATGTGAGAACACTAATAATCATATAGGTAGAAGACTCCTGTTGAACCGAAATCTTGGATTTAAGGATATATGTGTATATTTAAGGATATATGTTATGAATCAAGCTTCTGGTCTATAGAGACCTTTAGTAGTATAAGGTGTAAGGAAAGCATTTAAAGAAACTTTACTGGTAGTCGAAAAGTTATATTCCATTTTCTTATCAACAGACAATATCCAGTTGTCTCAGAGCTCCATGCAGCTATTTATTTTCTTAATTAATTCCCCTGGGACTTTGTTTTGTTTTGGAAATAGAATGCCTCCAATAGAATGGGCTCATTTTAGCATAGAATATTTCTGAGTAATAGATTTTAATTAAGTTCTGTGTATCATGTTATGTAATAAAATGGAGGATAATGAAACATGAATGGATGCTTCTAACTTCAGAAACATGAAATCAACTATGTCACTATTAAAGAAACATTTGATCATAGTCTTCATTATTGTTTGTGTTACGTAACTCTCTATACCTTTCTTTTTTAAGTTTTTATTTTAATTCCAGCTAGTTAACATACAATGTTATTAGTTTGAGGTATACAGTATAGTGACTCAACAATTCCATACTCCATCTAGGGCTCATCATGACAAGTGTACTCCTTAATCCCCATCACCCATTTAACCTGTGCACCTTTCTTTTTCATTATAGAATGGGATTAATTAGAGTATCCACCTACCTGAAGTTAAATGAACTGCAAAATTTAAATGTTCAGTCTCAAAACTGCTGTGTGTTCTGGGTTACAAACAAATTAAGATTGGTGTATTTGAAAAAAATAAAAAATAATGAAAGTGGTGTATTTGTAACCTTTAGTCTTTCCAGCAACTTTTCTTATTCTGTGTCCTAAATATGGATTCATTCTGTAATCTTTCAAATAAAGCAGTATATTTTTAGTTTTATGTATTAAATATAATTTCCAAAAAGAGCTATGGAATGTATGTAATTGAAAAATGCAAAGGGTTTTGAACGAGAAGAATGGCCTTAATGTGTAAAACAAAATTAAATATCCTTATATGATACAAATTTTTACTTCATTTTAGAGATTCTGTGTCTCTAAAAGATACTTTATCTTTTTTTGTAGCCCTCAACAATCGGATCCATGGCTTTGACAGAAGGGGCATTGTGTCAGCATGATCTCATCAGGGTTGTTTATAGTGATCTTCATCCTCAAAGGGAAACATTCACTGCACAAAACCGGTAATGGCCAAAACTGTAAAGAGTAATAATTATTAATTTGTGCTTAATTGTTAACTATAATTACTTTGGTTCAAGTT
>NW_023248088.1:0-3268 GCF_002007445.2 Ailuropoda melanoleuca | reverse complement strand
CTGAGTTCCACATGCCAATCAGACTGGGGGGGGGGTGCTAGGCTAGTGTTTTCTTATGCAGAAATCAGTATCAGACTGAGCTCAAGAATGAGCAGGTAGTTGAGTGTGAAGGCTGGCAGAGGAGGAAATGAGGTGGGGAATTACTAACTCTATATTAATACACTTAGAAAGACCCAATGCTAGAAAAACAAGGATGGTACCTCTAACCTAAGTAATTCAAAGTAAAAATGAAAGAAATTACAACAAAGTACTTGTTTTTCTTATGTTGAGAAATTATTGAGTGTTTTGGTAAAATATTAAATATTTTTAAAAATTTTGGTAACCCTGATTATATGTCCAATTTCTCTGTAGACTGGATGAAAAAGTAGGGTCTAATTCACAACATTTATACATAGTCTGAAAGCGAGTTTGCTAAAAGATCTCCTGAAGGTTTTCAGGGAATTAGTTCATGAAAATCTGAGCCATCTTTAGAATGAATCAAATCTTAGTGATTTCCCTGTGGAGTCCCCAAAATGGTCATGCCCTACTGTTTTGGATACAGAACAGAAGAGACCCATATCTCTGAATCCTGAGCCCGAAGAAAAGAATGGCAATCAAGATTCAAGCATACAATTAAGAAATAACTATTGGCATTGGAATGTAAATCACCACCTTCCTACATACAATATTTCTTCTTTCCAAAGCCACAGCCTGCAGAAACCACTCTATTTCCTTACCTAGAGCCTTGTGCCAGTGATGTAGCCTTTGATAATTCTTGCAATAAAAATCCAGTCATGTATGACATTTAGGAGGGAGCAAAAGGTTTGACTTGCCTTGGGGCCCTGGAACCCTTATAAAGATGCCTTTAATGAGAAATGAAAGGAAAAAAACTTACGGACTCAGAATTTGAGCCAATTCAAAAAGGGTGTGCCGAATCACTAGGCACTAGTCTGCCTTTTAATGGTTCTAGGTAAAGAGAGTATCTTAATGTAGATTCCCCCCCAAATTCAAATTAACCTACTACCAGACTAGACTGGAAAAGAGGAGGAATAAAGAAAACCAAGATGAAGCCTTAACGTTTTCTCAGCTACTGACAAGGTGAACTTTGGGCACTTCTGGCATACAGACATTTAAGAACAAGCCTGGTGTCACCCATGTCACAAGCATGCTGACACTTCTAAGAAAAATCTGAGCTTTCACTAAATGGTCCCTATAGCATGAATAGGCCACACCCCTTCCACGGAATCTTTTCCAGTGAGATGTAGTCCACTGGCATTTTCATTCAGCTCTTTTGCTCAGTTCCTTCAGTTAGCCTGGTCCTATTTCCTGTGGGGGGAGTCTTTAGTTACTGGCTATGCCTGCATCATTTAGAAAGCAGCCACTTTTCTCTCCAAGTCCCTTTCATTGAGTGTGAGCCAAATGTCTACCTCTCACACTCCCCTGAAATCAGTACCCTGAGTAACTTTTGGCTAAGGACATACTCTTACAGAAAGATGGTGACCTTCTGTGTCTCCCCACATGTCATTCTGTTTACACCCACTAGTCAGTGCAGTCTAACAAAAAGTCAAGAACATTTAAGTCCCAGCGAGGAAAGGAAAATGTTCTTAGGGGAGAATGATTCCCAGGAATATACAAGACAAGAGGGAACTTGGTTTCCTCCATCAAGCTGTGAATCCCCGACCAGTAGATGGACGCAGCAGACCCTTGTTAATTAAAGCACAAGCCTCATCCAGGTAGGACCAACACCACTTATAAGTTTGCTAGAAATGCAGATCCTAGGCCTGCTCTGGATCTGCTCCAGGAGAACCTGCAATCCCCAGGTGATTCATATGCACATTCAGGGTTGAGGGGTATTGCGCAGAGCGGTGGTTCTCAAGTGGGTTACAGGTAGGAATCAACCAGGGAATCTTAAAAAAAAAAAAAAAGTTACTGGTGCCTGGGTCCTACCCCGAGATTCCAAGTTAATCAGTCTGGGGTGTGGCCTAAGCACTGGGATTTTTAAAAGCTCCCCAGGACATTCTAAATCACAGTCAGGGTTGAGAGCCACTGGCCTCATAGTCCAACGGTGGGATTCCTGGAGTCAAAATCTCCTTTACCCTGTGGCCTGGCTGCCACAGAGCTGCAGTGTAAGTAGTGGGGAGACCTCTGCTAAGCACTTAACTTTCTGCCGGATGCTCTGTTCCTCTCACCTTCTCCATACAGCTATCCTTGACCCCTCACACCTCGGCAAACGTCACCAGTGGTGAATGTCAACTGGTGCTTTCAAGAAACACAAGCTCGGAGTCACCATTGAGAACAACAACATCAGAGCCTCAAGATGGGATGCTAAAATCTGCATTTGTAACAAGCTTCCCAGGTGTGTCTGATGTGCAGCCAGGTTTGTGAACTCCACAGTGGGTCTAGCCTTTCATCCTGCCAAGTCATTAAGGATTTGTAAGGATGAATGAGCTGTCAAGAGAGCAAGGGCCTGGTGCAATGCTCCTTTATTAATTATGGGGAAGTGATGTATTGGCAATGATAATGCTTCTCTTGGAAAGGCCAATGAATGGTTCGTCGATTGCTGCATTAGATTTTTCCCAACTTAACCTTAATGCTCAGCTTTTACACCTCTGTGTAGTTTAGAAGCCGCACGGCTTTCGCATTAAACAGCTTCTTGGTCTTTATTCCCCAGGTGAGCCGCAATCTTTGAAGGAAATACCAACACGGAGACTCTTTCAGAGATCTTGGCTGGGGAATACCTCTCCCCTCACCCCTACATCCTTATCTTCTTGTGTCAGCGGCTTCTAGCCGCGGTGCTGCTCTGCATGTCTATACGTAGGAAAAACACAGTGAGGGTGTAGGAGAAAATCATTGATACATCCCCAGGTCCCTTTGCTAAGCGAAAGCTTCCTTTAGCAGAGGGCTAGAGAGCGGAGGAAGAGAGATATATCTGGATTAACAATTTCAGAGGTGAGAAATGGGTAGGCAAGCCGGGGTGAGGGTTCTGCCTGTGGGAGAGGCGAGGAAGGTGGAAAAGAAAAGTTGCAGCGCCCGTCTGCGCGTGTAATCGATGGGCTGGGTGCCCGAGAGAGCGCTAGCGCGCGGCCAGAACGCACTGCGGGGCCAAGGGCCGGGAGGAAATCGAAAAATCGTCTCGGCGGCGGAGGCTGGGAGGCTGGGAGGCTGGAAAGGCTCCCCGCCGGCTCGGGGCTCCAGAAACGCGCCGGCTCTCCTCCCGGGCGGTCGCCGAGGGCGCCGGGGCTCGGCGGCGGCGGCGGCGGGGCCGAGCGCGCGTGTGAGCGAGTGCGAG
>NW_023248087.1:0-3268 GCF_002007445.2 Ailuropoda melanoleuca | reverse complement strand
AAAAAAAAAGCATGTGCATTTCAATTTTGTTACACATGAACACAATAAGAAAATATCCCCTGGTTTATAAATGTGGGATTTATAGCTGAGGCTCTGTCGTATATTGGAAGAAACATGGAGCTGACAGTCAGAAGGACACTTGTTCTCACCTCTATTTACCCACTTAGTGAATGTGTGGCCCCAAACAAGGTACTTCATTTTTCTGTGCCTTAGTCTCCTATTCTGTGGAATGGAGAAGACAGTTACCCACATCAGAGTTATGAGTAATGAATAAATTAGGTAAAATACATAAGGGAGAAATCACAGTGCTAAGCACACTGCAGATGCTCAGAGTTCTCTGGATCCCCTAGAAGGCAAAAAAACCAAAGCACCCACCTGAAATCCTGCTATGGGCTAGGGTGGGGCCTGCCTAAAAAAAGCCCTCCCTCTCAAAGAGATGCTCCATATTCTCCAGGTGTGGAATCAGCATTTGTACTATCCCGAGAGTGTGTTCTAGGTGCCTCACTTACCGCACCTACCTCTCCTTCTTCCTGGCCCTGGTTGAGAGGAACAGTAATAGCAATAATGGCTAAAATTAAAGGAGCACTCACTATGTGCTAGTCATTATGCTAAGACTGGTCCATGTGTTATCTATGTAATTCTTCCCACCACCTTGTAGAATAGGTCATACTATTATGCTTTGTTTAGAGATAAAACCGAGGCTTAGAAGATTAAGTAACTTGTGCAAGATCACACAATCAGTTATTGGCAAAGTTATGGTGATGGACTGTGTGTATTCAAAATCCACATTATCAACAATTTACAGATAGCATTATTTTGTTGTGAAAATGAAGTTGAAAGAAGATAAGTGACTTGAATGCAACTGCTACTCAATGACCTGCGTCTCAACGCAAACATCTCTCAAACAGACCGGCTCTCATGCTTTGTTCTATACATCTTGCATCTTGTCTTTCCAGGACTCAATGGGAAACCTCTAACATTAACTTGGAGAGTGAAACAACAGGAAAGGGCTTGATTATTTTCTTAGTGTCTCATCTGTGTCACGCACATATGGTAACTAATGCAACGATCTTTTGTATTGACGATTGCAGGGCTGAAATGTGCACCTTATTCTAAGACCACTAAGCAAAGAGTCACATGAATTAGCTGGTTCCTGAGATGGTGTAGGGTTCAGGCAGAAGTATTGGTGTTGCAATTCGGGAAGATGAAATAAGAAGCATGAACATAACATTTATATAATTTCTACTATGTGGGATAAACATTATGTTTTATCTCCTGTATTCTTAATAACCACCATTCAAGGTAGCTAGAATTATTGCCATTAAACACATGAAGACTATGAGATTCATAGGTTAAGTAACTTGCCCCAAGTCTCCAGGCTTGTAAGTGACAGAGGAGGGACTCAAAACCCATACCGTCCCTTAGGCCCAAGATCTTCCCAAATCAACCTGCAGCCTCCTAAGCTTTCAATCTAATCATTCAGGGCACTGGAATTGACCTAGAGATGGTCAGGACAGTGAAGAATGCCCACCAGTGCATTTTCTTTTTTTTAAAGATTTCATTTATTTATTTGCGAGAGAGAGAGCACAAGCAGGGGAAGCAGCAGAGGGAGAGGGAGAAGCAGACTTCCTGCTGAGCAGGGAGCCCATTGTGGGACTTGATTTCAGGACCCTGGGATCCTGACCTGAGCCGGAGGCAGACGCTTAACCAACTGAGCCACCCAGATGCCCCCCGCAGTGCATTTTCAAACACCTGCTATATTGCCTTATAAATCAAAAAATTTATAAATAATAATGGAGATAAATGGAAATTTATAAATACTTATTAAGAAGCAGAAATCTCACAGAAGAATATTACTGACAATAAAATGTGAAAAATTCAACTACAATTAATTATAAAAATGAAAATATATCAGAATATTTCAGAATATTATAGATATAATTTCAGAACATTATGGATATATGATCCCATTTCAGCAAAGGAATATAAAATTATATGTGTGTCTGTATAATCTGTTCATATATTTAAGTTCATAAGTAATTAATAAGGAAAAACATCTGGAAGGGCATATAGCCTACTAGCAATAGTGGTTTTATGGAGTAAAGTGTTGTGAGATAAGAGACATAGAAGTTAAATTTTGACTTTGAATAATGTACTGCTGCATTGTTTCATTTTATTTCAAGAAGCACATCTTGATCTCATAATGTGAAAAGTAATTGTATTGATACTTTCAACACACAGAAAACAGCTGGTTTTAAACTGAATCAAAAAACTGATCTTGAAAAATATATGTATTGATATTGGAAGGTGCTCACAATATACTCTACAATGGGAAAAATCTAATTATAAACTATACAGTAAGATCTTATTATTTAAAAATAAACCAATATATGTGTAAAGTATGTTAAAATATATAACCCCAAGTACTTACACACAAACACACACATCTCCTTTTTTTTGTCGTTTCTTTGTTTAATTCCAGTTAGTTAACGTACAGCGTGATATTAGTTCAGGAGTACAATATAGTGATTCAACAATTCCATACAACACCCAGTGCTCATCATGGCAAGTGTACTCCTTGATCCCCATCACCTATTTGACCCATCCCCCCACCCAACTCCCCTCTGGTAACCATCAGTTTGTTCTCTGTAATTAGGAGTCGGTTTCTCTATTTGCCTCTCTCTTTTTTCTCTTTGCTCATTTGTTTTGTTTCTTAAATGCCAAATGTGAATGGAATCATATGGTATTTGTCTTTCTCTGACTGACTTATTTCGCTTAGCATTATACTGTCTAGCTCCATCCATGTCATTACAAATGGCGAGATTTTGTTTTTTATGACTGAGTAATATTCCATCGTATATATACCACTTCTTCATCCCTTCATCTACTGATGGACACTTGGGCTGCTTCCGCAATTTGGCTATTGTATATAATGCTTCAGTAAACATCAATATGTTTGTACCAATGTACAAAAATGTATCCCTTTGCATTAGTGTTTTTGTATTTGGGGGGTAAACACCCAGTAGTGCAATTGCTGGATCGTGTTGTAGTTCTATTTTTATGTTTTGAGGAAACTCCATACCATTATCCACAGCAGCTGCACCAGTTTGCATTCCCACCAACAATGCGGAGGGTTCTTTTTTCTCCTTATCCTCGCCAACACCTGTTGTTTCTTGTGCTGTTGATTTTAGCCATTATGACAGGTGTGAGGTGATATCTCATTGTAGTTTTGATTTGCATTTCCCTGATGATGAGTGATGTTGAGCAT
>NW_023248086.1:0-3267 GCF_002007445.2 Ailuropoda melanoleuca | reverse complement strand
CAAAGCTTATGGATTGAGAATTGGATATGCTACTAGTTATTTTTTCCTTTGATATTTATAATAATTTCTGTCTTATGCTGTGTAATTGGCTGTCTCCTAAACTTTTCCTATTTAGTGGTTAGTTAGAAACTTTAAACATTAATACTATACTATTTTAAAATTCTTAATTATATATTAACATCCATCACATTAAAAGACCAAAACACAAACATGTTCTTCAGACCTTGATATTCCCCTTGATTTAGATGGCAGTTGGTGTCACTCAAGTCCTGATCCCAGCCAAAATTTGAAGATGATGTTCTGGAGCATTTGTTTTAAGACATAAAGTGAATTTTTTAACTGATTTAAAGTTGAAATAAAGTGAAATCTTTCAAACTTTCAGACCTTCAAAACCAAGTGAATAGAGTAATATAACACTTTCATATGAATCAGCATAATTTTATGATCTATGATGTCCAAAACATTTCACTGTTTTTTGAAATTTTAAGATGTATTTTTCAAAATATGAAAGAGTTCATATTTCTTTTTTAAAATTTTATTATGTTAGTCACCATAGAGTTCATCATTAGTTTTTGACGTAGTGTTCCAGGATTTATTATTTGTGTATAACACCCAGTGCTCCATGCAATACGTGCCCTCCTTAATACCCAGTTTACCAGTTAGACAGACTTATAAAGATATTTATAAAATATTCTGTTAAGGAGGGATTCCAGAGATCATCCGGGGTATCCTAGAATAAGATTAGATGCTTCGGGGAGATGTACTTGATGGGGTCTAGCATGCAGGCCTTCTGGTCAGGGTGCTCATCGTAGCACACGAGTCCTGTGCAAATCAGGAAAGGTGTGACTCCTAGAATCTTAAAAACAACAACACTTATGACAGGAATGCCCTAATGTGGTTTCAGGTATGAAATACAGTATTTCTTACAGAGGGTCTCATTGAACTTTTCCTCTCTTATCTAAATTAAGTATTAGTATCCGTTTTATTCCAATTTTACAGAACTGAATCAATGAGACTAAATATTCTCCCAAGGAAGCACAGCTAATAGTGTTAGTCAGGAGTCACAACCCAGTCTGCCTGATTGCTGAATCAGATTTATGCCACTAGAGAGTCAGGGCTGTAGATTAGTTCCAGATCACCCCCTTGATGGTAATGAGGTTTCTGAATTAATGCCGGGCTTGATTTTCAGTGGCTCAAGGACTAGATAAGTTTAAATATACACAATTGAAGGTCTTTGGTATCTGAGGCTTGGCAGACATGGTCCCACATGGATTGACGATGTGATTGGACCTCAACTTCTAAACTTAGTTTTCTGAAGACCATTTGCTCTCCAAGCTAACTGTATGCTCTTTATGTAGGAAATCACTTTTCCCAAGATGGTGGCCAACTGTTGCCGTTTCCTTTGTTACTTCTGTCGTATAAGTAGGCAGAATCAAAAAGCTATGTTTGATCATCTCAGCTATTTATTGGAGAATAGCAGTGTTGGTCTTGGTAAGTAAATTATGGCTTTTATTTACTCTTTAAGATAAAAAGAGTATACATACTACGTTCAATTTTAAACTTTAATGCAAAGTAATTTTAGATTAATGCAGTATGTGTTATATTTAGAAATGAAATTTTAAGGGACAGTGTGTTTTTATATGGAATTCGTAGTTTTAGCACAATCCAGGCTTTGTCTCATCTTCATTTGAATTAACAGCTTCACCAGCTATGAGGGGCTCAACACCACTGGATGTGGCAGCTGCCTCGGTGATGGATAATAATGAACTGGCCTTAGCACTGCGTGAGCCAGATTTGGAAAAGGTAAGCAGCATGCTTGCCCTTTGTGTTTATGTGAGTTATGCTTGTTTACAGTTGTTTCTCAAGATTATTGATGAGGTATAACCATAATAGAGTTATAATTATATTGACACAATTATAATGTATCTTATGTATTATAAATGTGTTACATATATTACATAGAACATATAATTGTAAATTACAAAGAACAAAAAATTTGAGATGAAGTGTTTCCTCTGATCACATACATTTATCTCTGGAAAGGGAATCAACTTTTCTATCTGTATTCTTGTGGGTTTCTCTCCTTTCATGGTATCTGTTGTTACTTTTGCTTTAGTCATACGGTTTAAATTTTTTCAGAGGTTGTTTTAACATCTCAAAGTACATTTTGTATCATGTAGACATATATTCCAATGCAAGGCATCACTAACATACTATGACTCTGTGCTCTAACTAAGCATACATGTTTGCTGGAACATAGATAAATTTCCCCTGTGTTATCATCATGATTGCATTCTAAGTGGTCTTCCTGATCCTTCCCTGCTCCCCTACTTAGCAGCCGGAATGAGCCTCTTACAAATATAGTATTAATCCTGTGTCCACAACTCTTCCAGAGACTTCCGATCTCACTTCAAGTAAAAGCTAAAGGCATTGTGATGGCTTTTAACCCATCTGATTTCATATATCCCTCTTATTACCTGCTGTTCTCCTGATCTTTTCTGTTTGCTCCAGGCACACTGGTCTCCTTGCTCTTGCGGGAGCTTGCCAGGTATGCTCCTGCCTCAGGGACTTCGTGCTTGCTGTTCCTTCCATCTGCAATATTCTTTTGTCAGATGTCTTCATGGCTCTTTTCCTGATGTCCTTCCAGGCATTGATCCAAGTCACATTTTGTTAGCTCTTCATGTCCGTGCCATTTAAAATTGAAACCTCCTCTCTGTTTCCTGTCTTGTCTTCTTTGCTGCTTTATTTTCCAACAGTTGAAAAAATATATTTGTGTATTATAGACAGAAATACACATTTTTGTATTATTGTGTAACATCTATACATTTAAGTATTTTTAAAAATCAACTCCCTGTCATAACATAAGGCCAGTGATTTCAAGGCATGTTTTTTCTCTATTGTTCACTACTCTGTCCCAGTCTTCGAGAACAGCATTGGTATTGGATAGGTAATCAATGCATAGCTATTGAAGGCAAGAGAAAGTGAGCTCTTTCCCAAATCCTTTTGACTTGCCGGTCATGGATCACAAAGCTTTGTATCTTCGACTAATCTCAGGAGCATTTTTTTTCATATATATTTGAAAATCTTTTTATCTACATACTGAAATATGGCTGATATTTAAAAAGTTGACAACACCAAACATTTTGGAGGACGTGGAGCAACTGAACTGTTGAGATGAAAAATGGTAGAGTCAGTTTGCAAAGTAGGTTGGCAGGTTCTTAACAAATTTAACTTAAATTCTTTTTTTTTTTTTTTTTTTTTTTTTTT
>NW_023248085.1:0-3262 GCF_002007445.2 Ailuropoda melanoleuca | reverse complement strand
AAAAAATTGCAAACCAATTTACTACTGCATGCCTGTGTTGTTGATTTCCTAAGCCCTCAAGGCAGTTGGGGAGAACCTCAGGTAGCAAAAGTGCCCCCCTCCCAGATAAAGAACCTCTTGTATTTATCCCATTAATTTTTTAGGTGTATCACTATACAGGAGAGGTTGGGAAGCATTGTACAAAATTTTAAGCCCTTTAAAAGAAGTGACTGTCTTTATTTTTTTACTTCCAATAATTAAAATAGTACATGTTTGATAAATTTGTATAATAAAAGTAATGAATAAAAGAGACTTTCATAGCCTTATTTGGTGCGACAGGTAAACCAAAGATGTGACTGCTAAGGGTAAGCCCGGGTCAGGAAAGCAGCAATAGGAAGTTAATCCTTAAATTATC
This sequence comes from Ailuropoda melanoleuca, assembly GCF_002007445.2. Classification (NCBI taxonomy): domain Eukaryota; kingdom Metazoa; phylum Chordata; class Mammalia; order Carnivora; family Ursidae; genus Ailuropoda; species Ailuropoda melanoleuca. The sequence continues at coordinate 2,868 of NW_023248085.1, read as the reverse complement.
TCACTTATGTATGCATTTATGTTTTCTCTCTCCCACTAGAATGAAGTTCAATGAGTGTTAGGTCCTTGTCCATCTTGTTCACTTGTATGCCAGTGCCTGGATCAATGTCCACCATGCTGCTCCTCAAAAAGTATTTGTTAAATGTGTTGCTGGGAGAACCTCAAAGAGAAGTGAAGGTACTTTAAGCTCTAAGGAAAGGAGAGGAACCGACTCAACAGTTCTACTCAAGGACTGGAAAAATGATGGGAAAGCTAAGCTTTAAAGACTTTCAGGTCATTCATTGATGGCAACCGGTGATTGTTCTATAACACACTAGTGCTTAAGGGTCTGAGCTCGGACAAATATGGACCAAATTCTGGTTCTGCCACTCATTCATTAGCTAAGTAAAGTTGTGTGGACAATTCAATCCCTCTTACTCTCCAGGAGTTTTCCATTGTGAAACAAAGATAATAGTGAGCTCCAGAGTTGTGTGAGGATCATGTAAAGAGCTGAGAACATGGTTGGCATGTTAGTGCTGAATAAATGTTTGCCATTATTATTTCTATTGCTATTCTTGCTACTATTATTTTAATATTGCTATTGCATTATTGATAAGCACATAAAGAACACCATATTCTGTGCTCTGAAGATACAAACATTCTGTGCTCTGGAGATTCTATACTTCCTGAAGAGCTCTATTACTGTAACTAAAGGATACCAAAGAGCCAGGTTTTTGGACTACCTGGTTCACATCAGGGTTCTTCCTCTTAGGCAAGTTACTACCTCTAAACTTCTGTTTCCTCCTTTGTAAAATGAGAATAGTGGCCTGTCTTCCAGGTCTATTGTGAATATTAAATGAGATCACAAGCATAAAGGATTCAGTACAATATGTGACATATAAGCACCCAACACTAATGATAAATATTAGCCATATAGAGCTTTGCATATATAGGTTTTTATGAATATTTTAAATGAAAAATGATTAAGGCTTTGATTCATTAAAAAAGAAAAACTTTTGGGTTGGTGTTTCTTTCATGCATTTAGAAAGAACAGAAAACTTTCCAATCTCCTGAAGGCTTTAGGACTATGTACAATGAAGACACTTATCTTAAACATGCCCATCTATAAATAGAAATCTTTGTTTAATGGTTTACTTCCACCATTTTCCATATTCAGTCTAGTCATAGGTACCCCTCTGGCATTTCCATGTTTCTTCTCAGCTATCTTTTATTTATTTTCCATTTTAAGCTTGGGATAAAAATTCCATCAGCACTTTCAGCAATTATTTTGTGCTTCTTTTGACTCAGCAGGAAGTTTAAAAATAGTATATAGGTAACAAAACCCAGCTTGGATAGCTATATAATGTTTCTAGTTAAAAACACAGTGTTTCTTTGCAACTTTTCTATAGATCAAACTGTTCTAAAATTAAAAAGTTATTTAAAACACATATTATAAGTCACTTCTCAGTTATTCAATTCTTATGTATTTACTTATAGCATTGTTTTTTAGTTTTGCTATCTTTGCCTCTTGAAGTCCCATACCTACTGACCTTCCACTAAAAACTGCAGCAATTTCCAAAATGCTGAAGAGATGTAAAATGGTAATACTCTCATTGCAGTTGTGTACTTTAAAACCCAGTAAACTAAAGAGATGACAATAAAAGAATTAGCAGAAAACTCAAATGACAATAACAAGAAACAAACATAATATACCACTTTAATAAAAGAAATGGTAAGAACTATATGATCCTCTCAATAGATGCAGAAAAAGCATTTGACAAAGTACAACATCCATTCATGATAAAATCCCTCAAGAAAGTAGGGATAGAGGGATCATACCTAAATATCATAAAGGCCATATATGAAAAACCCACAGCTGATATCATCCTCAATGGAGAAATTGATAGCTTTTCCTCTAGGGTCTGGAACAAGACAGGGATGTCCACTCTCACCAATGTTGTTCAGCATAGTACGAGAAGTCCTAGCCTCAGCAATCAGACAACAAAAAGAAATAAAAGGCATCCAAATCAACAAGAGGTCAAACTTTCAGTATTTGCAGATGACATGATACTCTATATAGAAAACCCAAAAGACTCCACCAAAAAAATTGCTAGAACACACAAATTCAGTAAAGTCGCAAGATACAAAATCAATGTACAGAAATCTGTTGCATTTCTAGATACCAGTAATGATGCTGAAGAGAAATCAAGGAATCGATCCCATTTACAATTGCACCAAAAATCAAAAGATACCTAGGAATAATCTTAACCAAAGAGGTGAAAGTCCTATACTCTGAAAATTGTAAAACACTGATGAAAGAAACTGAAGATGACACAAAGAAATGGAAAGACATTCCATGCTCATGAATTGGAAGAACAAATATTGTTAAAACATCCATATGACCCAAAGCAATCTACACATTTAATGTAATCCCTATCAAAATATTAATAGCATTTTTTCACAGAGCTAGAATAAATAATCCTAAAATTTGTATGGAACCACAAAAGACCCCAAATAGACAAAGCAATCTTGAAAAACAAAAGCAAAGCTGGAGGCATCACAATTTCAGACTTCAAGTTATATTACGAAGTTGCAATCATCAAGACAGTATGGTATTGGCACAAAAACAGACACATAGATCAAGAGAACAGAATAGAAAACCCAAAAATGAACCCATAATTAGATGGTCAACTAATCTTGGCTAAAGCAGGAAAGAATATCCAATGGAAAAAAGGAAGTCTCTTCAACAAATGGTATTGGGAAAATTGGACAACAACATGCAAAAGAATGAACTGGACTACTTTCTTACACCATACATAAAAATAAATTCAAAATAGATGAAAGACCTAAATGTGAGACAGGAATCCATCAAAATCCTAGAGGAGAACAA
>NW_023248084.1:0-3263 GCF_002007445.2 Ailuropoda melanoleuca | reverse complement strand
GTTTTGCTTTTGCATTTTGTAATTCCTTGCTTTTTTGTATTTTTTTTCCTTTCAGTTCCACAAGTTCCTATCATATCTATTCTTGCATCTCAACCTTTCTGTCCTTGTAGTTCCCTGATCCTATTTTCTGGAGGTCATGTCCTCCATGTCTTTTTAAAGACACCAAGCCAATGCCTTCTAAAATTTTCCTTTCTCCTCCTTCCTTCCTTCTTTCTTTTCTCCTTGGTTGTTGAAACACATTTATATATATATGCTGTTCTAAGTTTTCAGGAAACATTACCTTTTCCATATGCGTTGGGATATTTTTGAATCACCTTGTGTTTTTCATTTGTTTGTTTCTACATATTTTAATATGAAAATATCTTTCTAGGCCAACAGATGATGTGCTCAGCCTAGAGGGTATCAAAAAGGTTCAAAGAGGAATGAGAAAGGTATCTGCCTCCTGGGCATACCATCCCAACATTTATCAATACATCCTAACTAACAGTCACAGTACCAAATTCTAACCTTACATCAGAGGGAAGAATGGAGCATTCTGGGGGTGTAGAGGGGGAAGCAAGTAACATGGCCTAGAGACATCAGAGAAGCTTTGAAAAGAAGGATAAATTTGAACCATATCTTGAACAATGAGTCATAATTCACTCAGCAGAGTACAGGAGGAACAGTACATACAAAGTTGTGGAGATGAAGAGAGCAAGTAGTTTGGGATAGTGATACTATAGGGTGATGTCCGGGGCCAGGAGATGACTGCAGAGGGATAGGCAGAAAGCCATTATGAAGAAACTCGTGGCCCATGCTGATGATTTTAGATCGCATTTGGAGGTCAAAAAAGGACCACTGTTGGGTTTTAAGTAAGGGGATGTTGTAAAGAGTTCTGCATTTGAAAAACTCACGGTGGCACAGCAGCAGTATAAAGGATATATCCAAGAGGTTGCCACTGCAGATGAGGTGACTTCCCATACTCTCTGAGGGACTCCTGGAGACACAAGTGTCCCTGGGTAAGATGCTACTGATTATTGTGAAAATATGTTTTAACTGTCCTTCTTTCAAAAGAATCCAATTAACCATTTTTCTTCCTTCTATTTAAATATAAATATTTCTATTATATGAAGCATTTAAAATAGCTCTGGATTGCTCTTTCCAGTTAAAAACATGTTTTATGTGCTTGTACCTTGTTTATAGGCTGCCTTTGCCTTTGAATAATCTGAAAATCTACTCAGTGGTTAGAGTGGTGAGAATGTGTCATTTCCCTTTAAAACACTTCCACATCAATTTCTCCTCCCGTGTCTCCCGTGTTCTAGTCTCTGGACTTTGGAGACATTAACATGCAGGTCAGTTTGTGTCTGTTGCCTTCCCTACGTCTCCTGGGACCTAAGGAGGTGTGTAAGCCTGCCAGTCCCCTTTCCAGGACCTTGTATTCTTGGTCCCATCGTGACATCTGCCAGGCTGTGTTTGTTCACTGGGGCTTTTGGCAGCTCCAGTTGCTTGTGAAAATGAGATGATTTAAGACAAAGAAATGCTGCCAAAATGTCAGGATTTGTGCTGTGTCAGGTAGCTGCAGGTGCTTTGCACCAAGCAGTAGTTGTTGGAAAGTCATTAGCAATTACTTCATGGCAATTTTCTGCAGTGGGGTAAATCTTTTCTCTAGCAACCCCTGTTTGCACAGGAGCAGAGATGCCAGGAGAATGAAATTCTCTGCCTGTGTTCTTTGGTCCCTGCAGGAGTCTTTCTATGGTGGAGATTACGTGATGCCTCTCCTGTTGAGCATCCTTATTCTACAGGATGCTCAAAGGCAGAGGAATATTACTCTGAATTATAGAAGCCAGTGAGTAAGGAATAATCAATGGGGCAAAAGGAGTCCCAGGAATGTATTTCTTTGAAGAAGGCTATGGGGAATTTCACTGCACTGATATTTCTCCTAACTGTTGAAGAGACCTGTTTGGATCTTTATGGCCTGTATGAGTCTGCTAGAGCTGCTGTAACAAAATGCCACAGACTGGGTGGCTTTAACAACAGAAGTCTATTTTCTTGCAATAATGGAGGCTGGATGTCCAAGCTCAAGGTACTGCTGGGGTTGATTTGTGGTAAAGCATCTCTTCCCAGCTTGCAGATGGCGTCTTATTGCTGTGTCCTCACGTGGCCTTTCCTCTGTGTACATACACACAGAGAGGGAGCTCTTTGGTATCTGCCTCTTCCTCCTTTTTTTTAAAGATTTATTTATTAGAGAGAGAGAATGGGGGAGGGGAGGGGCAGAGCGAGAAGGAGAGAGTGTCTTTAGCAGACTCCATTCCCAGCATGGAGCCCGACGTAGGGCTCTAACTCATGACCCTGAGATCACGACCTGAGCCGAAAATGAGTCAGACACCCAACCGACTGTGCCACCCAGGTGCCCCTGTCTCTTCCTCTTTTTATAAGAACACCTGTCCTATTGGATTAGGGTGCCTTTATGACTTCATTTAGCCTTAATTACCTACCTAAAGGCCCTATCTCCAAATGCAGTCATAGTGGAGGCTAGGGCTTCAACATATGAATTTGGGGGAGGGAAGAACAAAATTCCGTCCATAACATGGCCTGACCAGGGAAATGAACACAGAGCCCGGAAACCACAAAGGCCAGGGACTGGGAATTTGAGCTTGAACCTCAGAATTAATTGGATTCCTGGGCATTTTGCTGTCGTGAACCCAAGGGCAGACTCCACCACCTCTTCAAAAGGTTTTGCCTAGGAAAAAGTTAGTCTTTGGCAGGGCCAAAAGGAAGGGTTGCTTACGATAGAGGTGTGTCTTAGAAGACTTGGGTAAAAAGGCCAGACTAGAGAGATTGGGGATTTTAAAAAAGGGGCCACCTTGGATAAAATCCATTATGCTCATGTCACTTTTCATACCCCTCTCTTTCCTGGTCTCTAATGTTCTCATTGAACTCCAAGTGGCCTTCTGACAATTCCAGGGCTTACTCATTCTTATCCCCATCTTCCCTTGCCTTGTGAGGTGGAGAAACTGTATTTTATTACACAATGACATTCTCAAGGAAAATGCTGAAACACCCACAAGCAAGAGACAATTCTCACCCCTTGTTTCAAGGGCCTGTATCTGCCTTTTGGGGGGCAGGCAGAGGGTGGAAGCAAACACATTTCTACAGAAACATCCACACACTGGATCAAGGGTAATGTTTCCCAAAGTGCATTTTGTGAAATTGGGCCCTACAAAAAATATTCTGGGAGGAAGGAGTTATGTGGACAGATACTTGAGAAAATAGAAAATATTATT
>NW_023248083.1:0-3262 GCF_002007445.2 Ailuropoda melanoleuca | reverse complement strand
GGGTTCACTGGTGAATTCTACCAAACCTTTGAGGAAAAAATTATACCAATTCTCTACGATCTCTCTTAGGATATAGAAGCAGAGGGAATACTTCCTAACTCATTCTGTAAGGCTAGCATTATCTTAATACCAAAACCAGATAATGGCATTATAAGAAAAGAAAACTACAGACCAATATCTCTCATGAACATAGATGTAAAAATCCTCAACAAATATTAGCAAATTAAATCTGACAATGTATAGAAAGAATTATACATCATCACCAAGTGGGATTTATCCCAGGTATGCAAGGCTATCTCAATATCTAAAAATCAATTAATATAATTCATCACATCAGTAAGCTAAAAAAGAAAAGTCACATGACTATGTAAAAAGGTGCAGAAAAATCATTTAACAAAATCCAATAGCGATTTATGATAAAAACTCTCAGCAAATTAGAAATAGAGGGGAACTTCTCAGCTTGCCAAAGACTACAAAAAGCCTACAGTTAACATCATACTTAATGATGAGAAGCTCAGTCTTTCCACTAAGATCAGGTACGAGGCAAAGACTTCCCCTCTCACCACTCCTTTTCAACATTGCACTGGAACTTCCAGCTTACACAATAAGACAAGAAAAGGAAATAAGAGGTATTAGATTGGGAAGGAAGAAACAAACCTGTCTTAATGCACAGATGACATTAGCACCTATGTAGAAAATCCAAAAGAACCAACAAAAACTCCTGGAACTTACAGCAGTTTTGGCAAGACTCCAGAATCCAAGGTTAATATAAAATACAAAAACCAATCACTTTTTGCTATGCCAGAAATGAACAAGAGGAATTTTTAAAAAGATTTTATTTATTTATTTGAGAGAGAGAGAGAGAAAGAGAGGGAGCACAAGCAGGGGGAGGGGGATAGAGAGAAGCAGATTCCCCAATGAGCAGGGATCCCGATGCAAGGCTCGATCCCAGGACCCTGGGATCATGACCTGAGCCAAAGGCACACGCTTAACCAACTGATCCACCCAGGCACCCCAAACAAGTGGGATTTTAAATTAAAAACAGTATTATTTACATATACACCCCCCAAAATTAAATATTTAGGCAAATATCTAACAAAATATGTACAAGAGATATAGGAAGAAAATTACAAAACTCTGATAAACAAAATCAAAGAACTAAATAAATGGAGATATATTCCATGTTCATGGATAAGAAGACTCAGTAGCGTCAAGATATCAGTCCTTCCCAACCTGATCTATGGATTCAATGCAATCCCAATCAGAATCCCAGCAAGTTATTTTGCAGGTATTGACAAAGTGATTATGAAGTTTATATGGAGAGGCAAAAGATCCAGGAGACGAACAAAGTACTGACACCACACAACTTCAAGACTTACTATAAAGATACAGTGATCAAGACAGTGTAGTATTAGTGAAAGAATAGAGAAATAGATCAATGGAACAGAATAGAAAGCCCAGAAATAGATCCACACAAATAAAATCCAACTGCTCTTTGATAAAGGAGCAAAGTCGATACGATGGAGAAATGATAGTCTTTCAACAAATGGTGCTGGAACAACTGGACATCCACATGCAAAAAACTAAACATCCACCTTACATCCCTCACAAAAACTCAAAATGGATCACAGACCTAGAGGTAAAATGCAAATTTTAAAAACTCCTAGATAATAACATAGAAGATCTAGGTGATCTTGGGTCTGGCAATGACTCATTAGATACAATGCCAAAGCCACAATCCACAAAAGTAGTAACTGATGAGCTGGACTTCATAAAAATTTAAAACTTCTGCTCTGTGAAAGACCATGTCAAGAGAATGAGAGACAAACCGCAGACTGGGAGAAAACATTTGCAAGAGACACATATGAAAAAGGATTATCACCCCAAATTATCAAAGCTTAATAAGAAAATAAACAACCCAATTAAAAAATGACCCAAAGACCTTAACAGGCACCTCACCAAAAAAGATATATAGGTGGCAAATAAGTGTGTGAAAAGATGTTCCACATCATTTGTCATCACGGGTTTGCAAATTAAAACAGTAAGATACCACTACACACGTATTTAATGGCCAGAATATGGAACGCTATCAATACCAAATGCTGGCAAACATGTGGAGAAACAGGAACTCTCATTCATTGCTGGGGATGCAAAATCGTACAGGTACCTTTGAAGACGGTTTGACAATGCCTTATAAAACTAAACATACTCTTAACATAGAATCTAGTAATCATACTCCTTGGTATTTATCCAAAGGAGTTTAAAACTTATGTCCACACAAAAACCTGCACACGGATGTCTTTACAACTTTATCCATAATTGCTGGAACTTGGAAGTAACCTTGAAAAACCTGAAGGTGTCCTTCGGTAGGTGAATGGATAAATAAACTATGGTAATCCAAATAATGGGATATTTTTCAGTGCTAAAAATAAACGAGTTACCAAGCCCTGAAAAAGACACACAAGACATGAAAAAACATTCAGGAAACTTAAACTCACATTACTAATGAAAGGAAATACTAATGAAAGGAATCTTTCCTTTCATCAGTAAGTTCAGTACATTCATTGGTAGATTTCAGATTACTAATGAAATTACTAGTGAAAGAAGCCAGTGTAAAAAGACCACATACCGTATGCATCCAGCATTCTGGAAACTGTAAAGACAGTCAAGAGATCAGTAGCTCCCAGGGGTTGGGAGGTTTGGAGAGATAACAGGCAGAGCACAGAGGATTTTTAGGCCAGTGCAACAACTCTATGAGAACATAATGACTGTACACGTCAGTATACACGTGTCCAAACCCATACAATGTACAACACCCAGAGTGAAAATGTAAACCGTGGACTTTGGGTATCATTGTAGGATCATCAATTGTTCTAAATATTTCATCTAGTGGAGCGTGTTGATAATGAGGCCATGTGTGTGTGGAGGTAGGGGATATACAAGAACTCTCTCCATCTTCTGCTCAGCTTTGCTGTGAACTGAAAACTGCTCTAAAGAACAAAGTCTATTTGTGATACGTATAACGTATTTATTATACACATATATAACTACTTTTAAATCAATGAAGTACTCGTACATCCTGCAACATGGATGAACCTTGAAAACATTATACTAAGGAAAAGAAGCCGGTCACAAAAGCCCATGGGCTGTTTGATTCTCTTTCTAGGAAAGGTCTAGAACAAGTGACTTTGTAGAGACAGAGAGTCAATCAGTAGTTGGCTGGAGTTGGGGGGATGGCTTGTGGAGAAATGGGGACTGACTG
>NW_023248082.1:310-802 GCF_002007445.2 Ailuropoda melanoleuca | reverse complement strand
CAATAGGGATAACTCAAAATGTAAGCAATACTGAGAGGATCAATTTTGAATAATGAATGCAAGATATAGGAAGAAGGATTAAATATGGAAATTTAATACCCAACCCAGAAGTTGTATCAAAAACCCCTTGAATTAGTGAGCAATCAATAGACACTTGATTACACTGGTTAACTAAATGTGATTAAGTACTAAATTCTTCAGCAGATAACCTGAAGCCTGGTTCTTTGGACTGGCTAAGGGCTGAGGAAAACATGGTCTTCTTACATTCTTCTGAATAAGGACAGAGAAGCAACAAAACAGATGCTTACTCTCCATCTTGCTCTCACTCGTGTGTGTGTGTGCGTGTGTGCGTGCGCACACATGTGCGCCGGTGCTCAGAGATGTTTGTCAAGGCCATTTATTGCTAAGTGAAAGATTAAGAAAGAGATTGCTGCAACTCTTCTTTAAGTGCTTAGTACTCATATTCTTATCCATGAATGTGCACACTTTTTT
>NW_023248082.1:0-294 GCF_002007445.2 Ailuropoda melanoleuca | reverse complement strand
TTTTTTTAAGATTTTATTTATTTGACACAGAGAGATAGTGAGAGAGAATGCAGTGCACAAGCAGGGGGAGCAGCAGGGAGAGGGAGAAGCAGACTCCCCACTGAGCAGGGAGCCTGATGCGGGGCTCAATCCCAGGACCCTGGGATCATGACCTGAGCCAAGGCAGACACTTAACTCAGGTGTCCTGGCACGATGACTTTTTTTTTCCTTTTTTTTTTTTTTTAACTTTGTTTATTTGTCAGAGAGAGAGCACAAGCGGGGAGAGGCAGGCAGAGAGAGAAGCAGGCTCTCCAC
>NW_023248081.1:0-3153 GCF_002007445.2 Ailuropoda melanoleuca | reverse complement strand
TTTTTTTTTTTTTTTAATTAAGACTGTTATTTTTAAGAGCAGTTTTAGATTGACAGCAAATTGAGGGGAAGGTACAGAGATGTCCCACATACTTCCTGCCCTCCACCCCCACATGAATAGCCTCCCTCATTGTCAACATCCCCCACTGGAGTGCTGCATTTGTTTCAACTGATGAACCTACATGAACACATCCTAATCGCCCAAAGGCCATAGTTTACCTTGGGGTCCACTCTTGGTATTCTCCTCTCTTTGGGTTTGGACAAATGTATCATGAAAGTATCCACCATTATAGGATCACACAAAGTATTTGCACTACCCTAAAAATCCTCTGTGCCCCCTTTCTGGCAACCACGGATCCTTTTTCTGTTTCCACAGTTTTGCCTTTTCCAGAATGTCATAGAGTTGGAATCCTACCATGCAAGCCTTTTCAAATCGGCTTCTTTCACGTATAATACGCATTTAAGATTCCTCCATGTCTTCTCAAGGATTGGCAGCTCATTTCTTTGAAGTGCTGAGAATTACTTCCTTGTCTATAAGCACCACAGTTCATTTATCCCTTCACCTACTAAAGGACACCATGGTTGCTTCTAAGTTTTGGCAGTTGTGAGTAAAGCTGCTATAGGCACCCTTGGGCACGTTTTTTTGTGGCGTAACTTTTCCACTCCTCTGGCTAATAGCAGGGAGCCCGACTGCAGGCCTCTCCAGTAAGAAAATATTTTTAGTTTTGTAGGAAATGGCCAAACTGTCTTCCAAAGTGGCTGTATGTTTTTGCATTCCCATCAGCAATAAATGAGAGTTCCTGTTGCTCCGCGTGTTCACCAGCGTTTGGTGTCGATGTGCCTCAGTGTTTTTCATCTGTGGCATGAGGCCAACAATGGTAACCTGTCCCCAGGAAGTGCGTGGATTTGGTAATTGCCCTATCAATAATGTCCTGATCGGTAGAATCTTCGTCATAATTATCCTCTGCATTTTTTTTGGACAGAGGCATTTCTTCCATAGTATACGTGTACTCTCTATTTAACCTCTTTCGTATTGCTCTTGCAGTTAAGTCGGTTTTATGGTTTTATGATTATGAATAGGCTGCAACCATCATTCTTGTACACATGCCTTTGGCCCCCTGTGCAGGTATTTCTATAGTGTACAGAGCTGGAAGAGGAACTACTATATTACAATATTCATAGGCTTCTAATTTTAGGAAATCCTGCAAATTTGTCTTCCACAGAAACAGTACCAAATATATTCCCATTTATTTCCCAACCTATCCATGTCTCTTTCTTCGTTTCCTGGTCAAGAGAACAATCTCTCTGAACCTCTCTCTATGATATTCTGATAAGGGAAATGGTGCCCTCCTGACTTAACTAAAGGGCAGGTACAACAGAGGGACATCGTGAACATTACCCAGAGACATTCTGTTGCATATGTTGGACAGCTAACCTTTCAGGATGCAGTCATTGAATACAGAGTCCTCCAATCACTGTCATTGTTTTCTGTAGTCAGCTGAGTCCGGGGCAGCCTGCTCAGAGTGATGGCTTTGCTTCCAGCGAAGTAGCTTATGCAAGGGGAGAAAAATCTCTCTGGCTCTAGATGGGTTTTCCTCTTTCGAAAAATAAATCTTGGGGGCACCTGGCTGGCTCAGTTGGAACAGCATTCGACTCTTGATCTCAGGATCATGAATTTGAGCCCCATGTTGGCTGTAGAGATTGCTTAAAGAAATAAAATTAAAAAATAATAATAAATGTTGGCTTTGTTTTTATTTGATGAAAACAATCTGTAATGCCTGTTCTCCTTGCTATGCAATGGTGAGTTGGCATGCAGATAACTGACAGTTTTTTTTTTCCATGTCCACACAAATTAGCCCATCTGAGACATCTCACTGGTGCCAATAGAATCCTGCCCTTTGCCGGCTCCTCCTGCGCACCTGGACCGTTAGTGCTATTGGCTCAGTTCTTCTTTTGAACCTCGTGAGCAGAAAGTGAACTCTTTGCCTTTTACACAGTAAGTAGGGTGATTGGAAAACTCTTTTTTTCTCTCTCTCTCTCACTGTGCATCGTTATTTTCTCCTATCAGCAGGCATCAGTGTGTGATTGTGGTTTAATTTTATGAAGTAAATTCCTAGGGCTAATCTCCGATGAGTGGTAGTTGACAGGGACCTCTTCCCTGTGAGGTCATAGATGACAACGAATCTAGCGTGTGAGATTTTTTGATTGTCTGTTGTCCTGAGGACTCTGGTCGGTATTTTCTGGTATTTACTTGGGGAATGCTATTGCTTGCTGGGTTCACGTTTATATTTCTGTATATTGTGGGTATGTGGGTGGTGCTGTGCATATTCTTACATGTTCTCTTGACTCTCTGCTAAAGTTCAACAGAGTAATTTGTTGTTTTCCGTGTTCTGATATTTCAAAATCATATGTCTTGGTGTTGTGCACTGCACGGCTTCTCACATCTTCTCAAACTTCATTCCTAGTCACACATTGATTTGTTTTGTTTTGTTTTGCGTGGTGCTTGCTTTTTATCACAGCAACCACCAACATCCAGCTTTGTGAAGAAACAATATCATTTAAAGAATGTAATATAATCTAACGTTCGTGAATTTTACTGTATGTAAATTACATCTCTATAAACCTGACTTAAAAAAAATAAAAAAGACTGACAATCCCAAATGCTGACGGGATGAGGAGCACTGGAGACGCTTAATTCTGGAAAGAGTAAAAATAAATTCCAAAACTGTTGGAAAAAAATTTGGCAGTGTCAACTAAGGGTCATGCGTTCATGGTTATATACTGTGGCCCAGAAATTCTACTTTTAGCTACATACCTTAGTCCTGTGCTGTCCAAATGAGAATTCGAGCCACATGCAACTACTGAACACCTGAAATGTTAGTATCACATGTTGCAGTGATAATAGTTTTGATATAGTAGGTCTAGTACAATATTAAAATAGATTTCATCTCTTTCATTTTACTTTTTAAAATGTATCTACTATGGGGAACCTGGGTGGCTCAGTGATTTAAGTGTCTGCCTTCAGCTCAGGTCATGACCCCAGAGTCCTGGGATAGAGCCCTATGTCAGCGCCTACTTCTCCTTCTCCCCCACTTGTGCTCTCTAGCTCTCTGTCTCTCAAATAAATAAATAAATAAATAAATAAATAAATAAA
>NW_023248080.1:0-3256 GCF_002007445.2 Ailuropoda melanoleuca | reverse complement strand
AGGCCTCCCCCGTACTCCTCCCCTGGAAGTCCACCGGCAATGTTATCCCATTTGGCACGATTTCCAACCCTTCAACCCAAGGACAAATAACCCCAGTAGGGGGGCAATATTAACATCACAAGCCCAGAAATGATTCTTCTTATAGCTTTAAATAAACCAGAATTTTAACTTTAGGTGAATGGTATTGCTTTCAACAAGTACTCTTTACATATGCATTGTAATAATATGAAGTTCCATTATTACAAAGTATAACTCAATTCTTAACACACCCCATGGCATAGTATGTTAAAAAAAAAAACAAAAAACAAAACACTTGAACACAGGATGCATTAAGAATTCAACAATTAACACTCTAATCTATGCAAATAAATGTTGAGAATTACACAAGAATTTAATAAAGTTTCAAGCATTAAATACAACAAGTTACTAAACTTAAACACCTTTTACCTCATTTTATATTTCAATGTTTTAAGTTAGCGGAACTTCAACTTTTAAAAAAAATTACACATTTAAACATTTTATATACAAATTGAAACATTGCTTAAGTCATATAATTGACAAACATACAATCTAAACTTTTCCACAAACAACTGAGCTACACAACACAATCATGCACTCTTATGCTCTAACAGTAGTGTGATTCACTTCGGGAAATTCCGTCTATGAAAAATCCTTTCCGTGGATACATTCCCAAGCTTACAAAAAGGGCTTAAAGCACTTTCCTAGAAGATATGAAATTATGTTCATATTTAACGTTGACAGATAGCATTCAATTCTCACCAATTTAGACAAAAACAATCAAAACAGACTTGATTTCAAAAATTCTGGCAAAATATTAGGATTTGACACATAACTAAGTCAAGATTTTAATACATACTACCCTGAACCATGAAAGGATTTCTTGTTCTTAATTCCACTTATCACATCATGAATATTAAAATAGTTATTTAAAATATGATCTAACATTCTGCTAAACATGCAATTTTATCAGCTCTTCAGCATAAAAACATTCAAATACTTTAGGCCCAGAACAATTTCAAAACACTTTCTGTATTTCAGAGACTGAAACTACATTCAAACTACTTCTACATTAGACTTCTAGTAAGTTTATGTAATTCCCTGGCTAAAACAACCAGTTGCTTCCATAAAAGTTTTTTTTCACAAAGAGAATTATACCATTAAAGACATTTCTGGGCCCATGACCCAAATGTGTCTTAAGACATAGGCACTTGCCATAAATTACAACAACCTGATACTAATCTAACGTTAAGAGATCTTACCTTTAACTTGAAGTACTTTGCTGAACAGCATTGTGAGGAAAGTAGTTAAGCTGTTGAGGACAATCCTCAAAGATCTACTCTGAACTACAACACTAAATATAGGCAAAGTTAGCATTTTGGAAGTACTTGATTTCCACCTTTAAGATGGGCTTAAATTATTTGAAGGTCTCCAGGAAGAAGAAAACATTTAATTCATCTGTATATACTCACACCTGTTTAAGTATCTAAGCTACTGGACTTTAAGGTCTATTAAATCACGTGTTGCCAGAAGCTAGCCAGAACTCACTGCTCAGCATCAAACCAACTACATACCTGAGAAGAACTGAACAATTTCTTCCTTGCTACATCCAAAGGGGAGTCCTCTAAGCCGTACAAAGCCATCATTGGCCGTGTCAGGACTATTTGGACCAGTATGCTTCAACACCCAATCCATTTCAACGTTGTTTGACTTGAATACTGAAAGAGGTGCTTAGAATTAGTCAATTTTGGAAAGTTAGAGAACAAAGTTCAGACTTCCTGGGTCTTTAGATAATCTAGGAAGAGCTGCCATAAACTCCCTTAGATGACCATTTCCATGCGGTCAAATACCTAAAATTCAGAAGGGGTAAGATAGAGCTCTACGTGTTTGATATTTTATTTACTGTTACTAGGGCAACATAAATCAAACCTTCAACATATCTGTGTCCCATAGTTTCTCTGTCTTTTTTCAGGGCCAATTTGACTTCATCTTCTGATTCAAGTTCAACAAAAGCCTCGCCACTCGGTCTGCCTTCTCTGGTGTAGATGAAACGAATACCTTGAGCCCCATTTTGAATTTTGCAGTCTGGAAAGAAAACAACCGTTAATACAGAATTTAAAACTAAAAAACCACCTCTGGGTGATACAGATGAAACGCCTGTTCATGCCCCTGCTACAAAGTAGAGCTTCTGCAAAGCCTAGAATGACCCACAATACCAATTCCCAGGGCCGCTTTCCAGTACTTAAGCATGTATCTTCCCCCAAAATTTCTATTCCCTGGACACCTTCCCAAGAAAACTTCTCCAAGTCCTCTCCATTGAACATCCTTTGTAACCTCTCAAAGTCTGGACTCTGATTGTATGCCATCTTCTGAGTCTGGTTTCAAGTTCTGGTCTGGGGCACTTGATGGTTTTACCTTACTAGCAGCAACATACAATTTTTCCTGCGAATCCAAACTGCAAGGCCAATACTCACCTAAAAGGGGATCAATGTTAGTAAGCTAAAATGCTCCAAGTTGCACAGCTGAAGCCAAACCCAGTCTTGCTCACTGCAAGGTGGCTTCCAGCGTATTTGGTTCTCGTTTTACAGGTCGTTTTCCGTTACCAATGCTAAATTCAGATAGTAAGTCAATCCTACAAGTGTCCTTCCAAAACCTGTAAATTACTTCCAAATGTATCTGTATCAGTCTAAACTCACACTAACAATAAAAACAAGGACATTTTGGTAGAAATCATTCAGGAAACCTACATACTGGGAAAAAGCTACATAGACAAGTGAACTTCCCTGGGCTTCAGTATCCTCAACTGTAAAATGAGCCAGATCAAGAACTAGATGAGCAAGAACTCTTCATAATTACCAAATCTTGATCAGCAAAATTTTCTGAAATTAAGAAGTGACATTTTAACTTTCTGAAGTCGAAAGCCCCGCTTCAAGGACGTACCGAAATTGGAAATAAGTTGTTATACTTTAAGGATTTGCAAAACGTTCGTATCGTTTGGACAGTTTTCACATGATGGAGAGAAAAATCCCACTTATCCTTTAGAAAAGACAGCCGTAGAAAGATTCGTGCTTGAAGGTAAGGAAAGACGACAAAAAATCCGCCAGAGGCGCCGCACTCACCCCTAGAGGGCTCGGAGGGCGGGCGGGGCTTTCGCAATTTCCATTGCGTAACAGCGGCCGGCAAGGCGCGAGCAGCCCAGCGGGAACGGCTGCCGCCCGCGCCCCGCCAGGGGGCGCCC